>NC_135414.1:7395346-7695346 GCF_051991245.1 Festucalex cinctus
ATTCTGTTTAATTGTGTTGGTGTCTTTTTAAAGGTTAAATATTTATATTTCAAATTGAATTATCAGCCTTTTGTTTTCCTGATCCTGATTTTGAATTAAAAAACAAAAACAAAAAAACAATTATAACTGTCAATAACAACTAATAAATATTTAAACTGATACATTTTTCAGTCATATCGCCCAGCCCTTTGTTCCGGTCCATTTAAATAATTGATTCAATATATAAAAATATATAAGACATTGTTGTTGTTCTTTTTTTACACATTTGTAGATACTGTAAAAATTTGTGGTGTTTTAAGATTAATGTTTACAAGCAACAAATGTCACTATAAGTTTTGAATATTGAAATTAATCGTATCGAATCGAAAATTGTATCGGTCCCAAACTTAATCGAACCGTATCGAACCGTTCTGTTCTGAAAGATAATCGTTTTTCAATCGAATCGCAACTTGTGTATCGAGATACATATCGAATCGGCCTCATGGCAGAGATTCCCACCCCTAGTCATGAGGCTGCTTTGTGAAATCACGGGGATGGCTTGTGCCTGAATGTCGAGAGGTTTTAGCTCAGCCTCTGGCATGAAGGCAAGGTATTTAAAAAAATTAAAATAAAAACATGCTTACTGGCCTTTCCACATGCAGTGTTTTAGGGCAACTTTTGAAGAAGTTAGGCTGGCGTGGAGATGTTATCAATTCAGCAAACATTTGCATTACTGCTATCCAGCTTTTCTGCTTAGACAAGTTCCTGTCTTTTTTTTCCTTTTAATCAAACAAGGCAGTTTGTTTTGAATTATGCTTTTTCAGCTTATAAATATTTAAATGTAGAAAAATCTGCTTTATTTATTTTTTTGTGCCATCTGGAATATTAGCAAACCTGCAACATAACTTTTTTTCTGTGAGGCTCCAGCATGCCCTTTTCTCAATCCTAAATCGAAAATCTAGTGTTCTGACGTCAATACTGCTCTTAACTCATTTGCTCCCAAAAAAGTATAAATACATTCATTTTAAATATTACCATGCTCCCAAAGATGTATTTATGTTTTTTTTGTTTTTTTTATGCTATAGCATATAGGAGGCTTTGATTCAGCCTCTGAAATGAAGAGAATGCTTCAAGTAGGGCTGGGCAATAAATCGAATTAATTCAATACATCGTCATTTTAAAAAAATCGAATCGTTGAAAATTTGCTAAATCGTGAAATCGAATTTTGTCTTCTGGATGATTAAAAACTGTTGTTCTTATGTTCTGTTACATCCAAATGCTTTTATGTGATGCAATTTTGCCTTAAAACTGATCTATACGTTACTGGTGTCTGAACATTTTGCACAGGAATTATTTTTGAACAAATGAAACCTTTAAGTAAACGTTTGTTGGATTTATTGGGTTAAAATCGGTTAAAATCGTAATTGTCCTGAATGACTGCAAAAAAATCGAGATTTTATATTTTGGCCATATCGCCCAGCCCTAGCTTCATGCAATGGTAGTTCTTACAAAAACGGCCAGCAGGTGGCAGCAGAGTATAAGAGATCAACCTGGGTCATGTTGCAGAAAGCTCTTTTTTTCCCCCACTGTTTTAAACAGATTTGTGAATAATGATGAAACTTTGCTATATTCTAATGACAATTGCTGCAAAATGGAAACAGATAGAAATACACTTTTTTTTCCTGATGAAAGAAGATACTTTAATCTTTCTTTTGGTAGGTTCCATGTTTTGATAGCAATAGGACATAATATTCTGTGGGTCTTGCAAAATCAGTCAAAAATCCAGTAAAACAGCAAAAAATGATAATAGCTGTTAGCCCATCTATGGCATTACACATTATGTTAGCATCAAGATACACTTTTGTTATTGTATGGTTGAACATTTTTCTCTCTTGTTTTTTTTTTAAATGACACTTTTACAGTAGACAATGAGTGCGCACTCACCTCATAAGTTCTTCCAAAGCCAGTCATTCTAGATGAGATGTAGCGAATGTGCGGGTAGGTGACTTCAGATATACCAGTGTGCTGTCAGGAAGACAAATGCACGCAAGCTCAGGGATGTCATAGTTTTGGAATGTTTTTTTAATTGGTTTTTATTTCGTTTTAAGTTTTAAATGTAGTTAGTTTTCATGGTGGCTCTGTTAGATTTTATTAGTTTTAATTATTTAATAAATGCTTAGTTTTAGTTAGTTTCAGTATTAGTTTTATTTATTTTTTTTAAATGTGTATTACTTATGCGCAATATTAAAAAAAAAACGGAAAAAAAAACACCATGGGTCATCTGAAGGTGCTTTTCTATTGGCTGCTGCTAGACGACGTCGCTTCTGTGACACACATTCAAACGTCCTAATTCCGGTTAATATCAATATAAATCTACTTAAAATCATATTTAAAATCATCCCCAAAGGCAGACATTTTTGCTAGAATTAGTTTTATTTATTATTTTTAATTTGTAAACATAAAGTGTAGTTTGTCAGTTTTCTTTTTTTTTTTAAAGCATTTTCATTTTTATTTTATTTCAAAATTCTTTTTTGATTTTTAGTTTTACTTTTATGTTAGTTTTAGCTGACTAAAATAACCTTGACCGAGATGCACCGTTTACTAAGGAGTTGTGCTTCTATGGCAGCAACATAACAACATAGTCATACCATATGTTAGTACACCTCCGTGATGAATGAATATTACACAAAAGCAAAGTAACACCGATATGTTGAGTGATTTTCTTTTCCATTAAATCTGAGCATGCTAAACTTGCACTACAAAAAGTCAGCAGATGCTTGAGGGCGTCCAAAAGAAGAAGAAGAAAAAAATGACATCAGGAAACAGTCGACTGTATTTGTGCCGAGACTTTTCCTCAAGGCTTCTTGAGTACGCACTTGAAATGCCTGATGAGCTTTTATTAATTGCTTATGCATAATTCATGATCTTCACCACACCATCCTTGAAATAAGTTATTTAAAAAAAAAACAAAAAAAAACATCATTGATCTAAGACACAATTCAATTAAAAGTGAGTGGTATTTATGCAAATGTATGCTTATGTGCGCAGATGTCTTTACCATGAAGGGGATGGGGAAGTGGTGCAGTCTGGAGGTGGGGTGGTAGTGGTGCAGGTGGGAGTGCAGGTGCCCCGATGGGTACGACGCCACCGTCACTCCGGCCTCAATGCCGAGCTCCCTGTTGACAAAAACATCGGCACGACCATTACAAATGGATGCGAACCGAAAACCACAGGCAGAGACCTAACAGTATCCGACACGAACCATGCGGTTCTCTGCTCTGGCTGGCGGGGGTGGGAAGACATCGTCTGCGGCACGTGGATGTGGTGCCCGTGGCCATAGTTGGGGTGCATTCTGTGAGGGTGAGGAGGAGGACGCTCGTGCGCTCGCCTGGAATGGACAAGCCAAGCAGGATTGATGGTCTAATTACGATTCACAGGCTCACATGCGTTAATAAGTAATCAGTACAATTTTTGTTTTAGCTTAGCTGGGCTTTGTAACACCACAAAATAAACTTAGATCATACTAACACTATCTAAGATTATGTATACACGGGGTTGACAAGTCATTGTGCTCAAAGGCCACTTTTGATTTATTTGCAATGATGAAAAAAAATGAAAAGCTGAAATGCTCATATTGTAATAATAAAATGTTCCTTCAATCCATTTTCTATAGCACTTGTCCTCATTAAAGCCACAGATGAGCTGGAGGACTGCTTGCCAGCCAATCACAGTAAAATAATACATAAAAATTAAAATAGCAATATACTAATATAATAAATGTGTTAACAGAGAAGTCAACCCCAAAATTTTCTTTAGGTTGTTTGCACCCTGAATAGTCTATATTGCATTTGTAGAATATCAATTAAACAGGAAAATCCACCTGTTTTCATCCATCTCTGGGGGCGGCCATTTTGCCACTTGCTGTCGACTGAAAATTACATCACAGTCGCTCAGGGCTCGGGTAACGATCAATCATGGCACTACAAGCTTAGACAACCTGATTAAACAGCAAGTGGCAAAATGGCCGCTACCCGAGATGAATAAAAACTTGGGGTGTTAGGCGATTAAACATTTTTTAATGGGCTACTTTTATTTTTATTTATTTCAGCAGTAACAAGTTAATATTTTGTTTATAATAAATGTGGTAACTTCATTATTTTTTATGTACAATTAATACCTTTAAAAAGTTATTTTTCTACTTGCTGTCGACTAATGATGACATCACCTGTGCTGAGAAAGTAGGTAAACACAATCATGGCTCAGTTTGCTTACCAACCCCAGAAGGAAGGTGAGCCATGATTGGTTCTTACCTACTTCCTCAGCACAGGTGATGTCATCATCAGTCGACAGCAAGAGGAAAAAAATGTTTTTAAAAGGTATTAATTCTACATGAAAAATAATGAAGTTATCAAATTCATTCTGGACAAAACATTAACTTTTCACTGCTGAAAATTGTTCAATGAGTCAAGTATCTCTTTAGTTGTAATTAATCGCATGACTTCAATAGTTAACTCATGATTAATCTGTTTTAAATGTACAATGAAATGTACAATAAATGTTTTTCCGAGTTTTCATACACTTAATATAAAAGTGAAAAAAAAAGTGTGAAATAGAAATGTGGCTGCATATTTTTTTGTCATTGATACAGTAATTTCATAATTCATAAAAATTCAGTTAAAATTACATTGATGTACTAACTGTACTATAAAAAAAATGTGATATTGATTTGTGTCGGTCATTTTTCTGCCACTAGATGGCATAATTGCATTTGTAAGACGGTGACGGCTCAGTGCATTTTCTTTTCATATGAAGAGCTATCGAATTTTTAACATGAAGTAACTTGTGAAATTCTGCACATTTTTTAAATTGTAAAATACAATTTGACTCCAGTCTCCACAAATATATGAATTATTATTACATTTATTACTGCAAAATTTTTAGGTGTCTGCTGCATTGCAACTGGAATTCCCCCAGTACAGGCTTTCCAAATAAGGGGCGGTCATTAATCGTGCGTTAAAAAAATTTAGTGGCATTAAAGGAACTTTACATTAACTCAGAATGAATGTACTAATTTTGACACCCCTAATAAAAAATAAAAAAAAACAGGTGGATTTTGATGCTTAACTCATATTCCAGAAACATATAATAATCAAAATACAGTGTTTAGACTAGTGGGATTTCATCGAACTTTTTGTCAAGAAAATATTTGAGGTGACCTCCCCATTAAACATGACAAAAGACAAGATGTGACTAACGTGGGGTGCTGCATCATCCTCCGCCTCTGGACCTCCATCCTCTGCAACATTTCATGTTGATGAAGCCGCTGGACCGATCCTAGCGGCGGCATATGGTGCGGCAGGGTCTGGTGGTCGGCGGGCAGGTGCTGCGCCAGCGGGGCACTCGAACTGGAGAGGTGGTGGGCGGTTAGAGGAGGGGCACTGGGTACGGCGTGGCCTGACGGGTGAGATGGCAGCGGCGGGTGAAAGGAGTGGACATTGTGGGGAAGGACATAATCGCCTTGCGGAGGGGGCTGAGGTGGAAGTTGGGGGTTCCCGTGGGAATGAGGGCAGGCAGTGGACGGCTGATGATGCAATGAGCGTGCCAGAGAGCCATCTGTGAAGAAAATAGGAAAAATGAAATAGAACAAACAACTTATTCATTTGCTAAAGATCATACGTACATGAGGGGTGTATGTAATGTCTGCATGGCTGCTGCAGCTGTGTTTGAGGCGGGGCCACCATGCCAGAGGTGAAAGAATCCACGGCAGCTGGTTGGCTGGGTCCAGGGGTGGCCTGGGAAACGTACGCGGGAGGCCGCGAGGTGGAGCCTGGACAACAGGGGTCAAAGGCTGATGTGCTGCCATGGAAACTAGCCCCGCTGCTTCGAACACTACTGTTGCTCAGGTCCACTGGCAGAGTTTGCTGTGGGAAGGAAGAAAGAGGGACAAACTTCAACTCATTACTCATTTCTAAGTAGCATTCAAGACATTCATGTTCTAAGACTTAGACTTAGATTTTATGGCTTCTTTTTTTGCCTTTTTTCCTAATTTTTTTTTTAAATTGACATTTTATGGCAATTTTGAGCAATTTCTTCTTTTGTTTTGGGAGATTTTATAATTACATTTGCATGTTTTCTTTTATGCCTTTTTTATTATTATTATTAATGAGACTTCTTTGGCAATTCCAAAGACATTTTATGGTAATTTTCTGGCTTTCTTCTTTTGTTTTTGGGACATTTTATAGTTACTATGGTAACATTTTCTTTTTTGCCTCTTTAAATAAATTTTCAGACTTTTTTTTTTTTGGCAATTTTGTGTATACCGGTGGTCTATTGTAATTTTCTGCTTTTCGTCTTCCCTTCTGGACATTTTATGGTCACTTTTTAAACTTTAGTCTTTTTTTATTTTTTATTTAATATTATGTATGTCTCTTTCTGACAATTTACAAAAGAGATCCCAAGGGAGCCACAGGAGATGTCTCTAGAGCCCGAGGTAGCAGACCCCTGCAGTAGACTCGACTCGCTGGGCACTTCTGTTAATAGTCACTTCCTGTCAATAACCACCTTTCGACGAGTGCACAATGAGTTGAAGCCTCTTAAGTAGTTTAATGTCCATGTACTACATTAAAAGCAGAAATAGTAGTAAAAAAAATGCTACTAATAAGACACATTCTACTAATTTTATATCACAGATAATGTATAAATGCTCAAATGGCTTTCCATCATCACACTATTCTATTCTCACTACTACGTTAGCATGGAACGCAGTGGTACCTGGTCGTGGTAATGGGCTGCGTTGTTGCCACCGCTATTGCTACTCCCGCCGCTCACACCAGCGCAGGGCGCAGGCAGTGCACTGGGCCTTTCCACAGCACAGCTAGGCTCTTGGAAAGGGAGGGTACCCGGGGGCTGCGGGGTGGGGTGGTGGACATGAAGGACAAAATGGTGCGTGTTGCCGTGACCGTGCTGGGAGCCGTTGGCCTGAGAGGACGAGGCCTGCATGCAGCTCGAATGGGAGTGGCTGAGGGACAGATTCCCGGGGGAGGGCCTTCCGCACGGCGAGTGCTGCTGACAGCATGACGGCAGCCTGGGCATGGCCGTGCCTGCCGTTTCTACCGCTGAACCTGACAAGCCTGGTCTGCTGTCATCTAGTGAGAAGAAAACAAAGTGCCAGTTCTCAATGGCTTTTCTTGGATCAATGAAAGGTTGCATAAACAAATGAAAAATCAAAGCATCTGGTTGCAACATGCTGTCTTACCCTCCGCGGCTGTCCGAGTTGAGCCGCTCGGCCTCGGCGTGTGCATACTGTCGGGTATTGAGCCTGGGCAGCTCGTGGAAGGGCCAGCGGCATCGTTGAGCTCTGAGGTAGAGGCATGCTGGGAAGATGACGACGAGGACGACCTGACCGTTTGTGGTTGAATGCTGCCAGAGGTTGTTGGCACAACTGAGAGGTCTAAAGACAGATTCCAGAGTATACATAATTATACACGTTTTTTTCTTGAAACAAGAGTTTAATTCCTTCTGTGACCAAAACACTTGTATCTCAAATAAACTTTCTTCACTGTAATATAAATGATATTAATCTATTCCAGCCCCTCATAAAGCATCAACAAAAGAAATTGACACCTTGGTAAGAAAAACAGTAATTGCCGGTATTGCACTGAAAAAAGCATACAGTAAGAATGTAAAGAATTGTTATTACAATAAAGTCATTGGGCAGCTCCTTGAGGTGTGCATAACTTGGCCACCAGGGGGGTTTATAACACAGACATACGTAATAAACGAAGTATAATTTCACAACTAAGTGACTGTGTAAGCTGCAGTAATATTCTAGTCATGGGAAATAAAGAATACATAACCTGTGAGTATTGTTATTGTCTGTCTACAAGTGTTGCTGCAGTTTGTGTATCCAAATACCACTTGCTTGAATTTTAACACTGCCACAATACTGCTACTCTGTCTCAGCTAAACTTTGACATAAAACACACACACAAATGAACAGTATGATTACCATTATCGATTTAAATTTAAGATCAAATATATTAGCGTATAAATCAGATTGGTTTATATTAAAGCCATTAAAAGTTTACTTTTTTTTAAAAATCAGTATCACATCTTAGAATTTTGATTAATCGCTTAATTAAAAAAGCTTTTATCAACAGTTTTGTCAGTCAGACAAATTAAGAGCACCTGTTCTGTGTTATTTTTTGTAGAGATAGACCGATATGCTTTTTTCATGGCCGATACCGATTCCGATTATCGGTAGTCAAGGAGGCAGATAACCGATATTTGAAGCCGATATTCATTTGCAGTAAAAGTTAAAATGTCGGCACCAAATTTTTGAATAATGCAAACCCTAACCGTTCTTTACAATGGATTCTCACACTACACTTTTCATTTTACATCCTTCTATCTGCAATAAGACGTTGGTGGCGGGGGGAGTTAAATGTGGGGGCCAATGTGACATTACCTTTTATAGCATTTGGGATACTTGTAGTTTTATTCTATAAATGTTATATTTTTATATTTTGAAGTAATAGGAGGAACCCTGTCATTCAAAATGTGCATCAGCTGTGGCATTACTTATTACTACAGCAAAAAAAAATAAAAAAATTCCATGAGAAAAACTATTCATCCCTGAACACCATACAGTTCTTGTAGACCTTATTATAATTATTGTTATTGTTACCATATAGACAGTTTTGATAAGCTGAGGATCTTAAATCGAGAACAGCAATATCATGCTACTCCTCTCTACAAGAGAACTGTCAAAAGACACTTCATCATGTAGTTTACTGCCACTTAGGATGCCCCAATCAACGCAGAAAAAGGTAGAGTAAAATAACTTGGTTATAATAATAGTAAGAATAACTTGGTTAAACAGACATTGTTGCGGTGGACCGCTGCCACTTTCTGCTGTTTAATGTGTTTTACACTTATAGACACGTGTGTGTATATGGGCCCACTATTCTCTCACTACTGTACTGTACTGTATCACTTAATGGCACAGATGTACTTGTCTAAATAATAACTGGGCTGCAACATTGCTAATTCACATTAACAAGCACTATCTTAGCTGTCCACATGAATAGTTACTAACACACGAGAAAGTTATACAACATACCAAACATGAGCTCATTATTCAAAGTATGATGCACGTAACGAAATTACATCACTGAACATTAATTGCAGCCGACTACGGCCGTAGATGTTACATATTAGTGGCATCGATTGAGAGGATAATGTCCCAAATGACGGCAGACATGACGTGAAAAGAGAGACAAAACGAGCAAATAAGCACACTATACTTTAGTGCACTTCTCTACTAATGCCAAACATACGGAAGAGAACACGTTCGTGTAGTTAAACGGTGTTTGAGACACTTAATTAGTTACGGAGCGGACTTTAACGAGGTGCACAACGAGCTGTCAATCAAATCGACGTCGAAGCTTAAGGCACACAATGGCAAACCAGTGCGACAAATAAACACAATATAAAGTAACTAAACGCTATTTAGTGTCACTGTGGCATCTCACTGCATAATAACCGCTATGCAACAAGTAGTGGACGTGACCCAGAATGCAATGTGTGCGTCACGAGAGGTAAATATAATGACATTACTCTACTCTTAACATGGAACTAGACAATATAATAATGACAACTGTCAATATTTGGAACCTTTCTAACAAACATTATTTACTTAATTAAGTGAAAATGTGTGTGATTCCCTCCCCGAGTAGTTCAAGTAGCGAATTAGCTACTGGGTGTTAGCCTACATGCTAAGCTGAACACACCACTGTTAGCTAGCGGGGATTCAATGCAAGGCAATGCAGCTCCATTCATTTAGTGCATTTAATACACAACATAATTCAATGTGTTTAGCTTATCATGGTGAAACGATCGGCGGAGTCTCTTCTCTTTTAACTTACCTTCGAAGCATGTGTCTCGCGTTGTGTCCGTGGGCGCGTGTGTGACCGGCTACTGTGATACACGGCATACACTACTGATTGGTTCTGGCTTTTGCATGGCTAACCAATCAAATGCTGCTATGGGCGTTACATTGCTGGAGTTGGACTCCATAACAGACAGAGACGCTCTGGGCTGCATTCGAAGCGAAAAGACGGAGTTTTAAATGGATCGCCCATATCGGCCGTCAGATTAATAAAACAGACAGATACCGATATGTACCAATATGTCAAATATCCGCCCATCTCTAATTTTTTGCGACATTTAATGTTTTGAGGACATCTTCAACATTTTTTGATCCACCACACATGCTCATCCTCCTTTTTCTAATTAGTTAATTACATGCATAATTTAAAAACAAACACAAAAAAAACAGTTTGACATGAATAACTATTCTGAATGTCATACGCAAGCATTTATTAAATGCTTTAATACATGTAGTTATGTTTTTGCTCAAACAACCTGTGCTACCTTTAATTTAACGTAACCATCCGCTGTCAAAATTAAAAGTGTGATTAATCTGCATTAATACATTAATTTTTTTGTGATTAATTAGTTAACTAACTTTGACAGCAAGGGTTTTTTGTGCGCATTTTGCCTCATTTCTAAAGGACAATACTAGAGATATGATAAAAAAAAAATAATTTTCCACTCCAAGTGTTCCCAGTCATGAAAGTAAACCTGTGTGTGTGTAGAATGAGTGCGTGCTGGTCAGCAGATGCTTAACAGCTGACGAGAACTCAGAATCTCATTAACATTCTGCTGTGTGCACTCCATCTACTTGACTTATTCACAAATTAATCTCCGCCTCATACTCTGCTCCATAAAAGGTCCTCGCTGTACTCTCAACGTCGAACATGCTACATGTTTCACATATAAATGAAAGTCCATATCCAAGTAATTAATAAATATAAATTAAAAAAAACTTCAGGAAAATGTATTCCAGTTGTGCATATGTCTAAAAGTGCAAGCTCAACATACTGCAAAATGTCTTGACGCTGATATAAGAGCCCATTTTATCATCTAATTGTCTTTACAGTTTTAAGCCAAACCGACTGCTTTCTACCTTTCAAGTGCTTTTAGAATGTTGCCTCAGTCACCCTTTCAACACTTTGATAATGGCGTGTGGTGCCATGGGAATATGTAACGAGCTGCATTAGCTTTCTCAAAAATACTCATTCCGCTCTTCTGCTTAGTGTAGCTAAGCTACTCTGGCAGCCTTGGATGCAGAGGATCAACATTAAGATGGCCTGATGTTTTCCTTACCATCTTCATCCACAGTGAGGTCCACCACCTCCCCAGAATTCTGACGCAGCGGCTGGATGACGGTGGACAGTCGGTGACGTCCTCGGGGCTCCTGGAGACGGTTCTGAGAGCAACTGCTAGTCCATATCCGACCAAGACCACCCAATGAGCGCGATCTATAAACACAACGGCATAATAATTAATGGTGCTTTAACTATCATTTTCATGGCAATGTTTACTTTGATATGAAAGGACACAAGAAAACAGCAGTTGAAAATTCTTATGTCACAATTTGGTCTGATTGTGAGCTTAAAAAAATACCAATAAATATTGTGAAATTTTAGAGTTGTGCTTTTCACATCCTTGTTGTTTGTATGATGAAACCTAAATCATAAAAAACAGGCAATAGAAACTATGTATAAGGTTGAATTATGGTGATGTTTATGTACTACTTCTAAACAACTAAATCAGGTATATCACTAACATTTGATTAATCTGAAATGAATCTCTGCCTTTATTCACAATCATATTAAATGATCATGCCAAATTACTGTAGTTAAAAATTAGGGCTAGCTTGTTCTTTTAGGACTGTCATCACAAAGCTCAAATTATTCTATCTAGAGATGCATCGAGTAAATGTATGACAAGTAAAAAGTGGTCCTGCAAATAATTTGAGTAAAAGTTACTACTCACTAACTGCTAAGTAACTTCAAATTAGGGCCCACTGATTATTCGGCCGATTATTGCCCTTCAAACGTCGGCCAAAACAATCGGCCAGTTGACCGATTATTTTTCCCTTAAAACGTTATCGAAGAAAACCAAAGTTTCTGATGGTGTTAAATTACCTGGAATGCACCATTTTGCTTGCGTAGCATTAGCAACTATCAAGCGCGTAGCGTATGTTATTCTGTTGTCCCTAAGTGTCCTTTAAGCTCTTTAATGACACCCGAGTTGGCATTAACAGTAAAACGAAACACACAACGATAAGAATTACATACACTGTGTATTTAAATACAAAACATGCTTTGTTTTTAAAACATCGCCAGCCTAGCGCAAATGCTAAAAGCGAAGGGAGAATTCTATTCAAATGCTAAGAGGAAGTTAGCATCGACTTCGGAAGTGTTTTTCATTCAAATAACGAACATTCACACAAAAGGCTGAGGGAATACATATCCACAGGTAAGATAATATTACACAAAGGCATAAATTCTTCCCAATGAGTGAAAAACAAGTTATTTTAATAGAATTCAATGGCAACGTTCTTCTGTATTCAATTTAGGTGTGTACACCATGGATGTACGGCACCACACTGCCGCAAGAAGCCAAAACGCACAAGAACAGTATTTGTTCTAGGGATAGACCGATTATCGGCTGGGCCGATTATCGGCGCCGATATTTAGCATTTTGAGAAATATCGGCATCGGCCATTTTGACGAATCATATGGCCGATAATAGATCCATTTTTTTTTATTTTTTTTTTAAGTGTTAACTTCAGGAAACTAATTTAAATGTAAATGTTTTAAAAAAGTTTTTATTTTCATTTTTGTCGACCCTGGGAACTCTCTGCACCTTCTGTTTTTGGTTGAAATTAAAACTGAGATAAGTAAAAATTTAATAATTTGGATATTTTTAAATTTTGGAAGACTTTTATTTCGTGTAGAAAAAAAAAACCCGTAAAAATATTTTACTAACCCTAAAAGTTGCTCAATAAACATATGCTTAAAAAAAAAAAAAAGATAAGAGCTGGCGTTTGTATTTTTTCCAAATTTTGATGTCCCTTTTTAGTGAAAATGAATATCGGCTCCAAATATCGGTTATCGGCATCCTTCACTACTAATAATTGGTATCTGTATCGGGCCCGAAAAAACCTTATCGGTCTATCTCTAATTTGTTCTGTTTTGTTTTTTTTCCAGTTGCTATTATTTTATTCTATTCTAATTTCACTTTCTTGTTTTATTTTGTCATTGTCCTTACAATTTAGATTTGAAGTTGTTATTTCAAGGACTCAAAGAATTTCCTCTCTCAAAATTCAAGGATGCAACCATCCAAGGATTTTTCTTTTGTCTTAACACACATTTCCACATAACCAGTAAGTCTCAAGACTTGTTAAAATAACACAAGATAAAAACATATCAAAGAAAAGATCAATGCTTTACAGCAGTTGTGAACAAGTAAGAATGAATGGTTTTATTATTGACACAAATCTATACAGTAACCTTGTATACTTCATGTTCATGTTTGTGCGTAAATGACACCCATTGAAAATGAATTGGGGGGGATATTTTATTTTTTTTAATAATATTAAATATTTTTATAATATTATTATTTATTTATTTATTTTTTTAAATAATCATCAAATTAAACGGTATTTCTTTCTGCCAAAAATTGGTACTGGTCATAAAATACATTTCTTTGCGAAAACAGATGACAGATAACAGATACTAGTACTACATAAAAACGGCAACATGTTATTTCAAGCGGAGTTCTTGAAGACTGAAATGTGGACATTTTTCAGTAGACCTCATTGATGGAAAGGCATTAGATTAAAATGTGAGCCCAGGGATGTGCTTCTGGTGACTGGAAATTGCAGTTTTTTTCCTCCGTTGTTTCTGTCATGCATCATATATTTGAAAACTTTGTTACTGTGTGCTGTGGTCATGTGGCTGCCTGGCAAAGTTTAACTGGTGAAATGCTATCAAACATCACGAGAGGTTATGTTGGATTGGCGAAAGAGTCACGCGACATTGCCTGAGGCACAAGTCTCTCTGAGTCTGACTAACAATACAAAGGAATAAGTTACCAGTAGCTCAAGGTAACAAGTAAAAGTTGCCCTTCAATTTAAGTACAATTTATCCATTAAGTTACTTTAGTGAATGTAA
Organism: Festucalex cinctus; assembly: GCF_051991245.1. Classification (NCBI taxonomy): domain Eukaryota; kingdom Metazoa; phylum Chordata; class Actinopteri; order Syngnathiformes; family Syngnathidae; genus Festucalex; species Festucalex cinctus. Next base: position 7,409,413 of record NC_135414.1, read on the forward strand.
CAGTACCTTCCACCCTTCTAAACTTTCACAAGGAGGTGCAACGATTAATTGACAATCAATTGTTTTTCAATTAATTATTATTTTGATAATTATGTGGAGATGTTGTTGTGTTGTTGAAAGAGATCATCTGGTTGGGATGGCATATTTTTCACTCAAAAATCAAAATAGTAGTGTCTTGCATTTTCAATTGTATCCATTTGTTTTGGAGGAATTAGTAAATAACTACTACCACCTAGTTTCTAGTTAGCAATAAAATAATGTCCTGCTTTTTAACTCTGACTGCCACACGTTATAAAAACAACAACAAAAAATCCACAGTGCCATCCGCTTTTGAGCATTTTAACTCATCTTTCAAGGCAAAAAGAATATTGTTTGCCTTTACTACATATACAATGTGGCTACTAAATGAAAGATCGCATTCCATTCATTGGAAATTTACTAATCATTATTAAACGTCTTTGGCAGTCAAAGAGTTAAAGCGATGGATTTTTTTTAAATCTGATTTAATGGATTAAATCAACATATTTAATAAATAAATCTTTTATTTAAAAAATGATTAGTCGCAGCCCTACTTTCACATCACCAAGTTCTCTGAATCTGGAGTGAGTGTATCCAGGGAATAGTTGCATTTCGCCCCAGCGGGCCATAAAGTGTAACACAGGAAGGAAGGGAGAGCAAGGCAGAGGAGAGAGAGAACGCTGTACGGGAGGAGTGTCGTAAAGTGGGATGCCATGGAGCTTTGCGGTCGGGGAATATCATTACACCTCTCATGAGAGCTTTCACAGCCTCCAGAGATGTATGGGGAAATTGTTAATGCCATTTTGCGACTTCGTTACTGCTTCTGACGTCACAGTCCTTACTAAAATATGAATATGGAGTACGCTAATCGACTCATGCTGAATGGTGCAATAGAAGTCTTATTGTCACGCAGACATAATTAATGTCATACATAGAAACAAACGGAAAAGACCGCTTCAATTTCGATTTTCTGAACTTCAGTTTTATGAGAAGTTGCACACAAAAGGTCAAAATTGTGCGAGTGGTGTGCAGAAGAAAACGCTGTAATTAGCCAGGCTCCTCCCAGGGATGAGTAACATCCACAAGGGAAGGGTCTCTAATTAAGTAGACTGGGGATTATTTTGTAAATATCTGTTTGTCACCATAAACCCCTGAGGATGGGAGGGGTGAAGCCTGGAGGACAACATTTCACTGTAAACATGAACACTAGTGGAATGGGGTAATTCATAGGGGTGGGACAAAAAACCGATTCGACCGAACCATCGGTCGTCAAGGGGAGCTAAACGGCCGTATCGGTAGCAGACTTGTCAACCGATACAAAATCCGCCGGGAATCCTTAGATACATTGCTTGTAAAGCTGTGGACCGGATATCGCGTGGCTGTGAATCGGTTGCGAGTGAGGCTTTATGGTTTTCATAACAATAGCAAGAGTTCTGCGCCGTGCTCTACTTGTTTTGTTTACATTTCAGTAGCATCACTATTCAAGCTACTTCCGTGTTTACAGAGAGCTAGCAAAGTAGCGCTCAGAGACGCTTCATTCCCCGCATGTTGTAAACATAATGCAAAGACGTTACGCACCTTTTTTTGGGGGGGGGGCCCTACCGTCAACGCCGGGCTCGCGACACGGCACGCGCGCAGTCGCGCACAGCGAGTGACAACATGCAAATGGAGACAGTTAGCAGAAGCCGGTGCCGTACTTCTCGGTATTTCCCATGGCTATCGAGTCCTCTCGGTGCACTTGTATGTCCCGGGCCAGCGTTGGTACTGCGCGCGAGCCAAAAAGAATAACTCCCGTGACGATCCAATGCATGGATTCAAACGACACAGGTATGCCCCACAGCCAACACACCAGCTAAGCTAAAAGTACACTGCAAGTATCTCATTTCTCAGTTTGTGGCTCCCTATCAATGTACACAACTAGCATGAGCAGCAGGGAACTGAGACGTGCCCGCAATTACGTCATCAAACTCAAAATGAACGACAGCCCAAAAAACAAAACAAACAGTGGTCATCATCGTGTCTCAGATTAAAAAAACAAAAAAGATGTCATACATTAACCAAAAATGAATGTGATGGCAAAAGAAAAACAAAAATTGTTAAAAACAAAAAATGTTGATAAAAAGGTTAGGGCACTTTTGGAAATATTTTTGGATATATTAAGTTGTTCAAATGTGTTTGATAGATTTATTGTTCCATAAGGTGGCTTCATATTTCTTTTGGCTGGACGGTAGGTTTATTTCATGTCTTAAATTTATGTTTCTGAAATACTTCACAATGTGGACATTTTCTGTTTAATTGTGTTGGTGTCTTTTTAAAGGTTAAATATTTATATTTCAAATTGAATTATCAGCCTTTTGTTTTCCTGATCCTGATTTTGAATTAAAAAAACAATTATAACGGTCAATAACAACTAATAAATTTTTCAGTCATATCGCCCAGCCCTTTGTTCCGGTCCATTTAAATAATTGATTCAATATATAAAAATATAGAAGACATTGTTGTTGTTCTTTTTTTAACACATTTGTAGATACTGTAAAAATTTGTGGTGTTTTAAGATTAATGTTTACAAGCAACAAATGTCACTACAAGTTTTGAATATTGAAATTAATCGTATCGAATCGAAAATTGTATCGTTCCCAAACTTAATCGAACCATTCTGTTCTGAAAGATAATCGTTTTTCAATCGAATCGCAACTTGTGTATCGAGATACATATCGAATCGGCCTCATGTCAGAGATTCCCACCCCTAGTAATTCAGCAAAGCCTACGGTATGGCCTAGAAACTAACTTGATATGAAGAGTGATTTGCTTTATCTCCATTTTTCTTTATGGTGCCACCCCAGAAAAGTACCGGAGCTGGCAAGGATGAAAAAATGATATGAAATGAAATGGAACTTTGCGGCAAAACCAGCTGGCTTCTCTGTTAAAAGATACTGTTGCTGTTGGCATACAATTTGGGTCAACGCTTTGAAATCAAACACAGAGCCCAAAAATGCTAACCTCAGCGACCAATAAAACAACAGAACACCCAAGAAGGGTAAGGCATAAAATGTCAGCACATTTTATTAAGATAATTACAGCCATTTTGATAAATGCCACATGACTTCTCATCTTTCACATACGCCCTTTGGCAGTTAGTTTAGTTAGGACAACAAATGGTATCCGCCCTTCTGTGGCAAAAAGGTTTGATGATATTATTTTGTTTTGATGATAATAAAATAATTTTACACTTACAAGGGCATGATCTTTCTTGATTTATTATAATGGGATCAATTTAACCAAAGAGAAAAAGTAAATGTGTGTCCATACAAATCCAACTATACTTCTGTGTCAGACACAGTGTGCCCAATTCTAAAATGAAGTACATCCACCAATCCATTTTCTGAACCGCTTGCTCCTCACAAGGTACATTAGTTTCTAAATGAAACCGTAAAATACTGTTTTTGTTTATTATTTGTTCATTTGTTTTGTCATGCTTTTTTGTTTTTGGCATTATTGCTCGTTTGTGTGTAATATTGAATAAAAAGGATAATATTCAAACATTAATAAAGCCAAACTTGTGTTTTTAAAGTCACAGCCAGGCTGACAATTTTGTGACAAGTTCATGCATGCCCTGAGCTCAACTTTAACATACGAACAGGGGCTGATCAAATGGGTTTATTATTGATTGATATCAAGTAATGCTGTTTGCTGTAACACACTGCGATCCGGGCGGGACATCCCACTATGTACTGCTGAAACACTGGAATGTTCTCTAAATGCATTGCTTTGCTTGGGAGCAGCAGCAACAAAACAGCCAGCAGACTGAACAACATGTATTCATTGGAAAGAGGTGCTCTCTGGGTAAAATGTAGGCCCATTCCAGAAAAACGGGATGATATATAAATTTGTTTTTCACCAATCAGCATGGCAAAATCAAATAATTGACTTTACACTTTGACTGAATCAAAAATGTTTGTGAGATAAACAAAAACAAGAGACTGGTATCATCGTCATTGCTGCTTACATCATTAATGTTGATACGGCTGTTGTTGTGCCCATTTTTCTCTCAGCCCTCTCCCGTTTTCACTCTCTGGTCAACTGTGTATCTCTCTATATCTCAACCAAATCAGCTGAGACAGACAGTCGCCCCACAGAGTTCAATGATCAATCTGTCACGTGACCAGATTTGTAACCCAAAATAGTCATATTTCAAATCATCTTTCTCCTTTGAAATTAATGGAATACCATTAATTAGTTAAAAACCAGAGGAAAAAATGCTTGCAATGTGTTATTCCAATTAAAGAAAAAAGCTGGGCTGGGTATCGATTCTAATTTCCTCAATTGAGTCAATTTAGATTCACAAGAGTGCAGTTCAATTCGATTTTTCTCGATTTGATTCACTCCCATTCAATCCGCTATTAATTATGGAACATCAATTCTTCTTTAAAATCCAGCATGTTAAAAACTCCACAAACATTAAATTCCAAATTAAATTTTGCTGAGGTAGTAACTGATTAACTCATTTGCTCCCAAAAACGTAGAAATACGTTATATTTTAAATATTTTAAGTGTCCCAAAGACGTATTTATTCGCTTTGTTTTGTTTTTTTAATGCTAGAGCAAACAGAAGGCTTTGATGCAGCCTCTCTACTACAGTGAACGGGTGAAAAATAAATGGTAGTAATGACTTAAAACGGCCAGCAGGTGGCAGCAGAGTATAAGAGATCAACCAGGGCCATGTTTAAAACAAGCTGTTTCCCCACAATTCTAAATAGATATGTGGAAAAATTATGATACTTAGCTATATTCTAATGCTAATCGCTGCAAAACCGAAACATAAATACTTTTTTTTTTTCCTGATGAAAGAAGAGAAGAGGCTCAAATTTTTGTTTTGGTTCTTTTGGTTCCATGTTTTTACAGCAAAGGGACACAATATTCTGTTGGCCTTGCAAAATCAGTCAAAATCCAGTAAAACAGCCGGGAGCGAAGTGAAAAATGGCTGGGAGTGAATGACTTAAATTATTTAGTTTATTAATGAAAGTAACGCGTTATAATAACTTAAGTGTTACACAAGTATTGACAAAGATGAGATGAAAAATATTTTCACAATTCTAATTCAGCAATTGTAAATATAAATTAAAGAGATTCTGAATTGTCTTAAAGTGCAGTAAGTCAGGTGTTTCATAAACGTAAAATATACTTTTAAATTCACATGAATTGTAAATTTAAAAAAAAAAAAAAAAAGAAGCAAGATACACAAAAATAATTTGGCCTTTAAAATACTATTTCCTTTTTTTTTTTTTTTTACTTATCTTCATGCTTTATGGTCATGTACTCCAGTGCTGCATTTCTGGACTAAAATCTTGGAAAAGCTCGCTGATATATGGGATGGGGGCTGGGGACTGGTGGGGCGCTGTGGGGGACGGTGGGGCGCTGTGGGAGCCCGCCGGGCCTCGTTCTGCGGCCTTGGGCTCGGGGGTGTGGGCCGGGGCTGGGGCGGGGGTGTTCCGGGCGCCTGGGTCGGCTCGCCGACCGGTGTCCGCTCGGGTGGCTTGGGGGTGGCCTTGGTGCTGCCGCGGCCTGGGGATTCCGGGGTGGGGGGGGGTGCTCGCTTTGCTGGACCGCGGTTGACGGCTTCTTTCTTTGGTGGTGGTCCTTATACATGCCAGATCCATCGCACCAGCATCTACTGAAACTCAAACAGAAGTTGCCTCTCCCTCCCACAGCCCCTTGAATCAGTGGGTGCTGGTGTCTGTGGATCTCACTTTGCTTTATCTATCCTTCCCTCCTTCCTCTCTTTAGTTTTTCCTCTGGTCACTTGAGATCTCAATTTATTGGAAGTTTGAGGTTTCTGGGGTTGGCATAAGACTCTGGTTTTGTAACCACGCAGGAGGGGTTTTGTTGGTGCTGGATTTCACTTTGATGGATTGGATGTACTGGCTTCTATGGATCTCACTCTGCCTCATCGATCCTTCCCTCCTTCCTCTCTTTAGTTTTTCCTCTGGTCTCTTGAGATCTCGCTAATTTGCTGGAATTTAGAGGCTTCCGGGGTTGGCGTAAAACTTTGATTTTGTAACCATGGGGAAGGCAGGAAGTGTTTGGTCGGTGCTGGATTTCACTTTGATTTATCTTTCTTTTCTCTTTATTTTTTCTGACCTTTTCTCTGGTCTCCTGACCATTTGAACCTCACGACTCTGGCAAGATTCTGAAGTACCTGGTTAAGGCGAAGGGTAATGGGATATTTATAAGGTTTTAGGTGAATTAATGAGTATAAATTTATACGGATTTGCACGCACACGCACGCAAAAAAAAAAAAAAAAAAAAGAGCAATGATGATAAGACGTTGAATCGGTAAGACTACCGAATGAACAATTCTGAGCTCTTTTACAAAATAAATAAATAAATAAAATTCTATTTCCTTATGAATTTATGGGGGAAAAGAGATATTAAAATAATCGATTGATGGTTTTATGAATCAATACCGGGCTCGAAAAAGAAAAATCGATTCGATATTGATTATTTGGTTTATTAAACCCGGCTCGTCTGTATATAATATTGTACATTATAAAAACATGCAGTAATGACTCATAATTGAGTCATTTTTATCTCAAGTCACAACCCCAAACACAACAAGTATTTAACAACACCAACACTGATTTTGACCCTAACCCCAGCTGGGTCGCTTCAGGTCAGTGGTAGTCACTCACCTTCTGCCACCTGGAAGTATCCTGGCGCCTACAGTTTACAAACATTCTAAATTGGCCTATACAGGTAACGACAACGCTGGGAATGTAAGCTGCACTCTACCTAACTGTTTAGTCAACATAAACGCAGGTATTTTCTGAGTTAAAAATAAAACGTTGCCTACCTGAAACCATCTCCAACTGTGACGATCTCCACCTCACTGTCTGTGGAGGTGACGTTGATTTCCTCGCTGGCAGGAACAGGTGGTGCCGGGGCTGGAGTAGCCTCAATCACCACCACGTCTTCATCCAGAGCACCTGTGCACATGGACAGGAACATGACATGCATGTGAATGAAATGGCAGCTTTGGGCAACAGGTCATTTTGTTTCAAACAGTTAAAATTGGCTATATAAATCCTTTTTGAGGTCATGTATTTACTCTGACTTCATTTTAAGTAAGATTAGTGTTTTTGTGCGTTACCATCTCCATGTAAAACAAAAATATTAGTATAATAGTGTAGTTACATTCTCAGGTGTTCACCATGAGTGTTGAGTCTTCACATTGATTGTTTAAGTATCACAGTCACATAAAAATTTACTTAATTTCCTTCCAAATATGTTTGCTTCTTTTGAGCTTCTGAAAATGAAGACAAATGTAAAGATCGAAGACTATGAATGCCAAAATGATCGATGAAGTTAGTCCTGTCTGACAGGTTATAGGCGCAAAGAATAAACAGATTTTAAAGCCATATATGCGACTCAGTGGTGTTTTTGTGTCCAACAGTGAATGACTTGCCATGTAAATAAAGTTCATAATTCAAATGGGATTTCTATTCAGACTGTCCCCCGAGCGCTGCTGCTTAGCACCCTCTGCAACTACCTGAGAATCTGGTGGGGCGTTGGTGTGATTACAAAAACAACACTGATCTTACAGACTGGAAGGTAGCTTCCGTACATACATTTGGTAAAAAAAAATGAAAACAATATATGTGTTATAAATACATCATATAATGAATTATTAATGCAAGAAAGTAACACATAATGATATGTCAATGAATAAGGAAATCGAAGTACTGTTCTGAAATAAAGTCATCTTTATTTAAGAAGAATTTGCCTTAGTATATCCCTTTTGTTTGCTTGAATTCGGGTTCACCCTGGACAGGGCGCAAGACAATCCTAATGGGTTTAATATACTTCAATGTAATATGACCTAATGCTTGTAGATAATTGGTCGAACAGGTCAGAAGTGGTGACTAACTGATACAGCCTCCGACTATAAAGAAATACCTTTTCCCCACTTGGACACCTGTTTCCATGACTTATTGTTGCTGATCAGAGTATAGATTTTGCCTTACATGTGCAACTGCCAAACGCCAAACGAAAGTAGAAGAAATGGAAGAAGTAGTAATCATGGCAACTAATGTGTGACGTATCATTACCTTTAGCATGTGGCTTCCACCACAACAAGATTTTACTATTCACGAGGCTGCGTGATTGCTAGTGACTGGAATAGAAGTGAATTGGGCATTCAAAATGAATGGTGAATAACTGGTGCATAGATTCCTGTCAGTTTGCTAACCCTCCAACAACCTGTCTCTTGACAACTTCACCCTGCAAATAAATAAATAAAAAACTGTGCCAACATGATCACATTTTGAATTCCCTTTTGCTATTCTTGAATGGACAGGCCCCTAATTAGATCATTTAAAATCATAGTGCAACTCAAAAAACCCATATTCTTTGTTATGTGACTGGATTATGCGCCAGCCAACTCGTTCGAGACAATGACTAATTCATCTCTAACTGTGCAGTGAAGTCTAAAATGAACCACATCAGCATTATAAATTGTGCTCCAAATCTGCTCGAAAAGCAAGTTGTACAACCTGTGTTGGCTTCGTCGACTGTTCATCGGCATATTGCCTCACGTTGCATCACTTCGACTAAAAAGCATTAGTTCATGCAGGACTGCACTTAATTTTGGCAACATTACAGATTGTGATGCCTGCAAGCACCGTTACAGTCCTTTATAACAAAGTGCATAAAACAGTTGCCTTAATGAAAGTGTCAGGTTGATGTAATGTATATTACAATACACAATTAAAAAACACTGTTCAATTAGAATTTGAATTCTTGGCAAAGAAGCTAGAATGCAGTGGACATAGAAAGTATAGCACTTGTTTCCATTTTTATTTTATAACCAATACCTGGTATGACTCATCTGAAATCATCTTTTTTTTTCTCTTTTTTTATGTTCAAGACATGTATGCAACATTTAACCCATCACAACGAATCCACACTGTTAAGTGGAACACAATGGAGTAGGGGGCCGCTTAAGCGCTCGGGGAGCAGTTTGGTGTATCAGTGTCTTGCTCAAGGACACAGCTATGTCCAGGGATGGTCTTGAACTGGTGGCAGCACTGGCAGGTGACAATTTTAACCACTTGGCCACGGGGCACTCCAGAATATCCGCAAGTAAAAAAAACGATACCACTAATAGTTTTAGTACATATGCAACATTACATGACCAAACCCAGGAAACAGGCCCAGTTCGCAGTATCAGTTGCCCGCAGGTGTACAAGGCAAAATAGGTGAGGCCCCTGAGATGGATTAAAAGGGGGTGGGTTTGTCATATATGAGTCATATTCCACAAACCCAATACTAATCAGAATAATATGTTTAAAAAAAATGGGTCACATAATTTATTACTGCAAAGTATGGCTGCACAATATACCGAAAAAATGTCAATATCGCAATATTGGCCCATGCAATATGCATATTGCAAAGACATGCAGTAAGTTTCATATGAAATTTTATGCTTTTATCCGAATTTCACCAGTCAAACGCTAACTAAAATGTGCACCGACATCCAATAGTTGATTATCGAGAGGTCATTACAATTAATTAATTGAGAATATATTGAGTTTGCTTATTTTTTTGCTGCATGAAAAAAAGTGTAATTCTTACATTACATAATAAAAATGCAATTTTTTTTAGGTAACATGATAAATATCGCAATAATATCATTATCGCGAGAACTATATCGCCTATCGCATGATTTTCCAAAATCGTTCAGCCCTATTGCATTGCAAAGAGTTTTGATTAAGACAAAACAAAATATTTATGCTTCAACATATGTTTCACTTAACTTACCTTCAATTGCCAGTTAATTCCCATGGAAAGTTTCCACTTTAGAATATTTTAAAAATACAGTGTTCTTTTGTTTATCGCGAGTGTCACATTCCAAAAACTACTTGCGATAATGGAAAACCGTGTTAATTAAAAAAAAAAAAAAATCCCAATAATTATATATTTATTTATTCCATTTATTATATATGTTTTTTCGTTTTGGTATGAGTTTTAGTTTATTATGAATGCTTTTTTTATTCATCATTTATGTTTTTTTTTTTTTTCTTCTTCCATTTACAGTCATTTTTGCATTCCATTCCATTTCCATTTCTTTTTTTAATTTACTTGTTATACAGCACAGTATATATTTTTTATTTCCGGAATGCAATGTCGTCGAGCGATGGGGACAGACACCGTTGGAAAGGTCTCGTCGAGACAAATCCGTGGATGCTCATATGTCCCCGGTCAGACGTAGGGTTTGAGAGCTAGGGCCACACAAAAAACAGTCAAATTAACAAACCAAAACGCACATAAAAAACAGCACGCTGCAAAAAATCCGTAAAAAAGCGAGGGTGTGAAAGATAAACCCGTGATAAACGAGGTAACACCGTTTACCAGTTTGAACTCCCATGCAAATTTAGAGCAAAATTTTCACCCCTTTGCATAGCTCATTAGTATACCCATTCCTAGTTGCAACACACTGTGAAAGCCCTCAGTATAGATCAGGTCACTGCAGTGATAACAGCGCAATGTATCAAAGCTGTGGTAACCATGGGGGAAAAAAAAACAACACCATAATAGATTCTCCGACGGTGTAACGCAGAGCGACAATACAGAAGTAGAGCATCAAGGTCACTAATTACCTGTGGCTACTGCAGCACTGTTGGGCTGGCTGCTGGTGCTGCTGACATCCACATACAGCTCATCCTCCGCTTCGGTCGAGGATGGGGACGAAGAGCCGCTGCTCAGCTCCTCACTTGAACTACTTGTGCTATTGAGCAAAGCGTATTTCCGCCGTGCAATCACTTCTCGTTTCTTCCTCTGCAGTAGTAGTCGCTCCTTTTGCTTCTGCGTACGCTGCCCTCCCCCAGGAACCGATTTCACAAATCGCTTCCTATGCAGAGGCCGCCGACTGCCCAAACACGGCCGCTTCAGCAACACCGACTCCGCCTCGGACCGCACCCACTTGTGGGAGCGGGTGCGCCTCGTCCGACCCGCAACGGGGCGAAGGCTAACTCCAGTAGCTCCTGTTGTGAGGACGGGGGCTTTTTGTTGGACCCCTGTTGGCCCGGCTTCCACGTCCTCCTCGGAGCTCAGTGTGTCCGAGTCACCGAATCGTAAGCTGGAGGAAGGGGACGAGGCACAGTCGCTAAAAGAGGACTCGCGATTGTGCTCATCCTCGCTAGAATGATGCAAAAGTTCTTCTGCGGGACGCTGTGGGGCCACAGAAGTCTCACTGAAATGGCCAACTTTAAGCGAACAGTCAGACGGTCCTGCTTGTTGGACCTTCCTTTTCCTGCGTCCGGAGAGGCCTCGCTCCGACTCCTTGTGAGTCACCGCGTCCCTCAAGGTCCGGTGCCTCGTTTCGGAACACAGGGTCGCAAACTCCCTGTCTGCCATTCCAATCACCTCCATGTTGCTAGGGAAGCTCTTAGCTGCCTCCACGGGCTCCGGGTTCACCAGTGGCTCCTTCAAGTGCTCCTGTCTGCTGGAGGCCTCAGACGGCACTTCACTCTTCATAGTGGCAGCTCTGTTCTCACCGAGCTAACAGAGTGAGTGTGCAGCTCCTACGCTTCGAACCACTTCATCTCACAACGTCTACAAAAGAAAGAAAGAAAAACAAGACAGTTAAAGTCATTGTGCTGAAAGCCTACTATTTGTGACTTCATCCTGAGGGCCAATAAATGAGATGAAAGGTATGCTGATGAGTAAAAGTCATTTAGAGATGGTCTGTTTTATTATCAGTGATAAATTCAGAGAGCATGTCAAGATGCGCTTGAGCTTGATATTAATAGATGACATGAAACATTAGATGCTTTCTCGAGCTTCAGATGTGCCCCACCCTAATGATAAAATCATAACAAATATGGAATTAACAGACAAAAAAGTGACATGCTGGTCTTTGGGTGACTTGGAGTGCTAAAAAGAAGTCAGCAGGTTAGAGCATTCTCTATTTGGGCTCCAGTATCATGGAATGCCTTAACCACAGAAATTAGAGAAGCTATCTCGATAGGAATGTTTAAATCTCGATAGTGCTGTCAGTATCAAATATTTTTAGAATTGATTAATCTATTGATTATTCAATCAATTAATCGACAAATCGGATTCAAAAGCATATTTATCCTTGATTACGGTTTATTAACCAATGATTGTAGTTTATTTCTATTTCGTATTCATAAAGTGATTTAAAAAAAAAAGGGGGGGGGGGGGGATTGATGTTGTACTATGTTACCGGTTTTCCAAAGTAAAAACAGGTGTTTGCAAATGTCCTATTTTGATTAAACACAGAAGATAATCAGTCTTTTTTTTTCATGAAAGACTACAGAAATTGGTGAACAATTACCGTTGATATGCTGAAATGAGAGGATTTGCACAATTTTAAATTAAAATACATCTCCAAACGATTACTAAATTATTAAAATAGTTGGCGATTAATTAATTAATTAATTAAGCGATTAATTTTGACAGCTCTAAATCTCGACTTAAGACTCATTTCCACTCTTTGGCATTTAGTTAAACTCACCTGGATTTTAGCCTGTTTTAATGCCGCTTCTCCCTCATCCTCCCGCCACTAGGCATGAGAGCTAGCTGGCAAAGAGCAAGTGAGGTTGTTGCTGTGGAGTATCATAGCATCAAATCACAAGAATATGGTTGCCCACTCGGGATCCATTGCAGCCTGGTCATCTCGGATCCTTCTAATCTCAAGGTTTCTTCCTTTAGTTCCCCAAAATGGGGTTTCTCCAAGCTTTCCTTGGCCAGACGTAAAAGTCAGTCACACCATTGCAAAAGTTAGCATACAGCCCTGACAGAATTTCTGTTCGTGTTGAACTCAAATTAGGACAAGTTTGTAGCAATGTCATGCTAAAGATAAGCAGAACAGGCAGTTTGTTCCAGTAGAAATTTTACTACATCGTAAATTCTGCCACATAAATGCCAAATACCATGATGGTGACATTTAAAACACTTTTAAAATACAACAAAGATAAAGAAAAATGTCTCTTTTTTTTTTTTTTTTTTTTTTTTTTAAGTTTAAAAGGTCATGATTAACAAAGACCAGGACAACCATGAAAAGAACTGACTCACATTAATGTTACAAGGGCTGGGTATCGCAAATTTATTACATAAATCTGTTTGATTTCATTTTCAAAATAAACTCAAGTTACTCAACTTTATTTATACAGTGCTTTCAAGCAAGAGCTGCAAAAGAATTGTACACAAAACAAGAACTACTGCAACTCCCTTCACTTGGAATTGCATATTTTCATTCCCTGTTGTACCACTGCACTGTACTAGTACATTGACTGTAAGGTGGATATCAGGAATCAGGATATCGAATAAATGCTCAAACTGTTTTCCATAAGCATCCACAGTGTCTAGTAAGTTTGACATGCAACTGAGTAATGTGCAAGTCTGAGCTACCAAATGGAGAAGCTGTCTAAATGGCGTACATTTCAAGATCAGGAGTCACAGGACACATTCTCTTCCTACTAAGAATAAAGATTTATCCTCCCTGAGATCAAATGACGATATTAGGGCCAACATGGCTACTGATGCGAGAAGAAAATGTTTTCAAAAGCAGCTGTAAAATAAGTCGAGCTGCGCGATTGTGAAAGCAGTAGCTAGGTCTCTCGGCCTGTTTTTCTTTTTTTTTTTTTAGAAAAAATGAATTAAACGCATGTATTTTCCTAAGACGTGCAAATGTGAGTCACAGCTTCTAGGGAGGTTGGTTAACAGTTACTATTACTATCGGCTGTCCGAACATCTCCCACAAACGATGTCGAAACCACTATTAACTTGTTCTCACGTAGAAACGCAGGAAACAGGACTAGCCACCTCCTTGATCATCATGATCATTTGCGACACTAGTTAAAAGAGGCAAAACTAGATAGGGGAGCTAGCAGCCACTTAGCCTGTCATATACTAATGCACACAGAAGACAAAAAAGATTGTTTATTTTACGTAAAGACGTGTTTCATTTGCAAACGCGTCTTTCGGTTCGACGCGGAGGTTAAAACCCGGCGCACACAAAAAAAAAAAAAAGAAAAGAAAAAAACGAAAAAAAAACATATGACAGGCGTTGGATCGTATGTCAGCGTTCACACAAGTCGTAACTCAGCGGGCCTACATACAAGTCGCAATTGTTAATGGCTAGGATTGTGAAACTGACAACAGTCCCGATGAGAGCTGAAAAGCAGCATCGAAAGCAATGGGCCCTGAAGGGCTACGTGCTAAGCTAACGTGAAGGCTAGCTCAACTCTACTAAGCAAATTGACGATTTTTACACCACTCTTTAGACCCGCGAGCGTCTCGTTTCAAACAAAAAAGGACAGAACAACAGCTCTTTAGCGTGTCTATTAGATAATATGGAAATATCTCACTGTTATCTCTCGACGAAGTTCCCATTCCTGCTTCTCGAGTAGACACTGTTGTTTACCCAGCAGGTCGTCTGTTCGCTCTCACTGGCTACAATGCTGGGCTTGTATTCACTGCCGCACGGGGGCGCCAGATCTCAGATCGGTGTTTGCGACACTTTTACGACAGTTGGATTCGTTGACCCGGCAGATCTTGTGACTATCCCCACCCCATTATGTAGCTTTCTCTGGCTTTAATTTAGAAATTATTGAGAACAAACACTGACCAAATGCTGTCATGTACTCAGGATTACAAAATAGGATTTTGAGGACCATTATTGATATTTTATACATACTGGCGACTCTAGCTGCAATAGCAGCGCGCCCACTGGTGGTCACTGGTCACAGCGACACCTGGTCTATGGAGCGACGTTAGAAATAAAGCTGCTATTTTATGTATCCATCCATTTTCTACAAATTGTAGAAAATGGATGGAAAATAGCAGCTCATTCTCATTCATTGATGTTAGCCCAATGATTAGGCTAACATCAATGAATGAGAATACCAATATGCTAGGCGGTGTTTATTGTTTTCCATCCATGCATAATTTTCGGAACCGCTTATTCCTCAAATTGTTTCAATACGACTTGGAAAACTAGGCTATATGATATTGAATAAATGTTTAAACGCATGGCAAAGAGACATGGAGACCAGTTTTATCCCCTTTTAATCTCCACACAAAAATGCCCCCCTACAAGCAGCAAGCAGATCTGTTCTCCTTCAACACTTTCATCTCTTTCAAGTACCTTGAAAGCTACCGGGTCAAGGTGGATGTCTCTCCCTACATTTTTTCATCATATTAATCATCAATATCACAGATTTCTGACAGTGCCATAGCTCTGATATAGAGCCATGTCTGCTCAACAGTAACTGTTAGTAGCTACAAGGTTTGTTTCCCTATATTTAAGTGCAGTTTTATTTCAACACCATTCATATATCAGTGGCTTTCAATATGAAATAAAAGAAATGTATTTTTTCGGAATAAAACCTCCCTCTCTCTCTTTTATTATTATTATTATTATTATTATTATTATTATTATTATTACACTAAGGCCTACAATGTTACTGTATTTTGATGTTGCGGATGATAGTGGGACTTAGAGCTAAGCCAAGGCAAAGCAAGTTTATTTGTATAGCACATTTCATACACAAGGCAACTCAATGTGCTTTACACAAGGAAAGACAACACATAAGCATCAACAAACACAGTAGTTCATACAGTAGTTCAACATTCAGAGGAAGAAGAGTAAATAAAAGTAGGTTACAAAATTTACTAAGAGAACATACAATGACAATATTAAAACATTATTCAGCAAACTTTAAAACATTTAGCGTAAGGAAGTTTAAAATAATAATAAAAATAATAATTAAAAAGGAAGGGGAAAAAAAACTTAAAGCTGTTTAAAAGTCCTTAATCAAAAGTATGAGAAAAAAAAAAAAGCAAAGTTTTTAACCTGGATTTAAAAGCATTTACACTTGGGGCTGACTTCACTTCTGTTGGCAGCCTATTCCATCTGTGTGCAGCATAATAGCTAAATGCAGCTTCACCATGTTTGCTTCGAACTCTGGGTTCCACTATGGCACAAGTCTCTGCTGGGTTTGTACTCAATTTCTTGGATATATTCAGGACCCAAACCATTTAGTGATTTATAGACGAATAGCAGAACTTTAAAATCTATTCTACAGTTGACTGGGAGCCAGTGTAAATCCTTAAGTACTGGAGTAATATGTTCTGATCTCTTTGTTTTGGTCAGAACACAAGCTGCAGCGTTCTGAATGAGCTGCAATTGCCTCATGTTCTTTTGAGAGAGTCCAGTCAGAAGACCATTACAACAATCCAGTCTGCTGGAGATAAAAGCATGGATAAGCTTCTCTTGGTCTGCTTGAAGCATGCAGTCCTTCAGTCTGGATATGTTTTTCAGCTGGTAAAAGGCTGTTTTAGTGATTAATTTAATATGATTGCTGAAGGTCAGGTCTGAGTCTATTAGTAGGCCTACCCCAAGATTTCGAACTTGGTCTTTAGTTTTTAAAGACAGTGACTCAAGCTGTTTTTTTTTTTTTTTTTTTTTTAGCACCAATCCTCTTTTCTTTATTGCCGAAAACAATGAGTTCCGTTTTGTTTTCGCTTAACTGAAGGAAATTTTGCTTCATCGAGTTGTTAATTTGCTCTAGGGAATAATACAATACGTTAATAGACTGCTGTCATTTGGGGACATTGATAAATACAGTTGTGTGTCATCTGCATAACTATGATAGTCCACATTGGCGTTCTGAAGCATTTGACCCAAAGGTAACATCTACAGACTGAACAAGGACTGACCCTTGAGGGACCCCACATGTCATGGCCTTCCGATGAGATTCAAATTTTCCAATGGTCACAAAGTAACTCCTTTCCTCCAAGTAGGACCTGAACCAGAACTGTTCCATTTAACCCCACACAAGTTTCCAGCCTGTCCAACAGTATATTATGATCAATCGTGTCAAATGCTGCACTGAGGTCCAACACGACGAGCACCGATACCTAAGTATTTGTAAGCGGTATTTCGATGTAATAAGTTTGAGTTGAGAACCACTGCAGTAGCCTAATGGCATAATTACTAAAATCATAAAACGGTAATGTAATTGACTTGGTCCTCCACGCCAGCGTGAGGCACTGTCGCGTTCAACGTGGGGGGAACACACTGGAAAAAGCTGCTTATGGAAAGAGCTGCGATTCTGCGCACGTGAATATATATATAAAAAAAAATCGGTAAAATGGCGTCGGTAGCCATTTCCACAACGTTGAAGAAAATAACAGAATTAAGGGTTGTTGACCTTAAATCTGAGCTCAGACGACGCAATTTGGACACGTCGGGTATTAAAAGTGTGCTTCTCGCCAGATTGAAGCAGGTAAAGACAGCGAATATTGTTTGTTCAACGCAGTGGAGTGCGTGTAGCTAATCGTTAGCCTGGGAGCTAGCCGCTTTTTAAGCATACCTAAAAGCAGGCGATCAAACCAAGTCAGGCAATGATTCATGGAATGAAAAAAAAAATCTCTCATTGTTTTGTGAAGCAATTTATTGCTACGTTTGTTCCTATTCTTAATAAATGCACAACAGTAGCGAGCAACTGTAGCTTAATGGTACGGTGGTTGAAAACCAAGGGGAAGATTGCAATTACTTTACGTTAATGTTGAAGTACGAATAAAGCCAACGTAGGAAAGCGTTATCTTTGTGACGTACTTTTAGTTTCTACATGAAAGAATGGGCTTACGCGCAGTAGGTGATGTTTTCCTTTTGGTAGTGGTTGTTTTTCCGTGAGCGGCTATGGTAAATGACAGGAGCAAGGAATTACTGGCCTGCTGTGAATTTCCTCTTTTTTTTTCAGTGTTTGCTGTAGGTTGGTCGTAAATAACTTATTTTTGTTATTTTTATAATGTGATGCTGTCGTGTTGGGGTTCAACTGGTTTCCAAATTAACTGGCTTCCGATTCCAGCTGTGGCCATTAGGGCAGTATCAAAGTTAAACTATGTTGAATTTTTTTCAACTGCATAACTGTTAAATTATATATATATATATATATATATATATATATATATATATATATATAATGTGTGTGTGTGTGTTCTGATTGACCGGCAAATCTCCTGTTAGCGTTATTTTGCCGTGAACGGCTCTGATAGGTCAATCCCCGGACCGAGTTGTACACTCGGTGGTGTTCCTACAGTATTCATATATATATATATATATATATATATATATATATATATATATATATATATATATATATATATTGTATTTTTACATCACCAAAAGTAAAAATAAGCATTTATAAAATGTCAGTGACAGAACAGTTCAGGGTACGCAAATGTAAAAATGACAAAAATTGATGTTTTTTTGTTTTTGTTTTTTTTTAAACAAGACAACGATAATATGCAAATAGCAGCATGCTGCACCAACCAACGGCTGCTCTTTTAAAAACCAGCATTACCGTAGTTTACATTTTGAATTCTTTTTGTATAAATTAATAATTATTAAGACAATTAAGATTACAGTACATCGAACTTTGATTACATTTTGCAGCTTGTACCATAATTTCTGACATGTTTATAAATTAATGGTGATATGTGGCTTTTGATTTTTTTTTTTCTGTAAATCTTTAGTGTATTTTAAAATTGAACCAAAAACTACAGAGTAGCACCTAATAGTATGAAACTATAATATTTCACTCTTCTTGGGGAGTCGGGGACTCAGCCTTTTTTTTTTTTTTTTAAATGTAGCTCTAGAACAGGGGTGGCGAGATCCGGTCCTCGAGGGCCGCAGTCCTTCAAGTTTTGGTTATTTCACTTCTTCAACACAGCTGATTCATGATCAGCTCATCAGCAAGCTCTGCAGAAGCCTGGTAACGAGCCTGTTAATTGGAATCAGCTGCACTTCGAGTAGGGAAATCTATAAAACCTGCAGGACTCCGGCCCTCGAGGACTGCAGTTTGCCACCCCTGCTCTAGAAGGTAGTGAACTACCCATAATGCTTCCCTTACTATCACGGATAACCCGGATGAACACTACTGTGCATGTGCATCACAGACATAGCAGCAGTAAGGCCTGGCAGAAGTGCGAGACGCGGCAGTTTTCGACAAAAATAGATCGCCAAATAAATAAATGACTCGTCGACGTCGTCGTGACTAATCTTGACAGCCCTAGTTGGGATGAAAATCAGTACCTCCAAATCCGAGACCATGGTCCTCAGGCGGAAAAGGGTGGCATGCCCTCTCTGGGTAGATGATGAGATCCTGCCCCAAGTGGAAAAGTCCAAGTATCTTGGGGTCTTGTTCACGAGTGAGGGTAGGATGGAGCGGGAGATCGACAGGTGGATTGGTTCAGCGTCTGCAGTGATACGGACGCTGTATCGGTCCAGTGTTGTGAAGAAGTAGCTTAGTCGAAAGGCGAAGCTCTCAATTTACCGGTTGATCTACGTTCCTACCCTCACCTGTGGTTACGAGTTGTGGTTCGTGACCGATAAACAAGATCCCGGATTCAAGCGGCCGAAATAAGTTTCCACCGTAGGGTGTCCGAGCTCTCCTTTAGAGATAGTGTGAGAAGCTAGGTCTTCCGGCAAGGACTCTGAGTCTATCCGCTGCTCCTCCGCGTTGAGGGGGACCAGTTGAGTTGGCTCGGGCATCTGATTCGGATGCCTTCTGGACGCCTTCCTTGAAAGGTGTTCAGGGCATGTCCCACTGGCGGGAGGCCCCAGGGACAACCCAGGGCACGCTGGAGAGACTACGTCTCTCAGGTGGCCTGGGAACGCCTTGGGATCCCGCCGGAGGAGCTGGTTGAAGTGGCTGGGGAGAGGGAAGTCTGGGTTTCCCTCCTAAAGCTGCTGCCCCGCGACCCGACCTCGGTTGGTTGTTCTTTCAAAAGCACTTAGGACATTTCTGAAGGTGGTTGCAGCTTTTTCTGGCATAATTTGTGTAGCCACTTTTTCTATGAAGTGTAATTAGGTTGACATCGACAGGGTTTAATTAATTTGCTTATGTCCTTCAAGGCAATTGAGAGTGAAAATGCAGACTCCGGCAGTGTTGAAAAACAAGCTCCAGTAGCCACATCCACTCGCAAAAGTGGTAAAGGAAAAGGTAATTTCATTTGTACTAGTCACATTGTGATTTTCAATGAAGGTGGACTGTTTTGATTGTCTGCATTCATTTTTCAGGAAGGAAAATTGATTCAGACTTAGAGACTACAACGGAAGACGATATGCCTTCCAAGGTAAGTGACATACTATTTGGTTGCTGCTGTGGTCTTATTTATTTATTTATTTTTTCTTCCACTTATACCTGAAACAAGAGAATAACTCAAAGTAATTCTATTTCAAAAAGAGTCTTGGCAAAGTCTTCATCAATGCTTTGCAGTGGTAATTTTTCCACATGGACTACTCTTAATACATGCTCACATGCCACTGTGTGTAGAAATAGTTTGATGCGATGGTGGCAAGCCAGGAGAAAGGAAAGTGTGATTCTTTCACACTTTAAAATACAAAAGTTAGAAGGGCACTGCAAAGGAAGAACTAATGTTGAAATCAGTCTTGTGAAGAATCTTATGACATATTTGACCAAACCCACACACATCAGTCCCTCTAGGATTTCATGGGCATTTTTTTATAATTGTTGCAGGCTAAAATCCCTGATTTCACAGCCAGTTTTCTTCAAGATAAGTTGTTGTTCTATTTATTGCTCAAAACCTAATTTGTTTACCGTATGTAGACATTTTATACGTTTTTTAAGTGGAATTTCACAAGTGTTTGGAAAATAAACATACTTTCAAATACATATATTCTTTATAGAAAATAGGGAAAGATCTCAACAAAGCACAACTTAACATATTTTCACTTTGAACTTAAGTGTAAGCAGTTTAAAAATAAGTGTAAGCAGTTTTTTTTTTAGTTTACAAACCAATAAGCTCATCATTGAACAAGTTCACAATAACTTGGAAAAGTGTCAATAATTTCTTGAACTCAAGAGTGCAAATATTCTTACATGTGCATATGCACATTGTAATCCAAATGTATAAAAGAAAGTGCCAATGCTATGAAATATGCACGGCTTTATTTAATGCTATGTCATGGCTAAAATAAAATGTCAACGAAGAACTAAAAGTAGGGATAACACTGTTAATAAGGGTTATTGCCATAACTACTACACCATTTCCTCCTCAAAATCACCAGCTTTCACTTGATCTCTGAAAAACATTTTGTATGTTCAATTAAGGCAGTATGGTGATATATCTTCAGTTTATAATTCTATACATTTAAAGACATGTTGATTTACATCAGTAAATTGCCCAAGTTTAGGCTTAACATGCATTATTTATAGGGGTGTTAAAAAATCGATTCGGCGATATATCGCGATACTACATCGCGCGATTCTCGAATCGATTCAATAAAAAAAAAAACGCTTTTTTTTTTATTTTTATTTTTATTTTTATTTTTTTTTTAAGAGCTCAGAATTGTTATTCAACAAAACGTCTGACTTCGGGGTTAGGATTCACACCTTGAGCATGGAAGAATGTTATATGAACGGAACATTAAGCCTTAATATTTTATTTCAATGCTGTTCAAACATGAAACAGATTACAACCTCTATAAGACTGAAATTTCAGATAAATAAATAATACATTTTCATATAAATCTTACACTCTACAAGCTTACTGATTAGTATTTTCTAAATTTGAATGAAAAAAAATCGCAACAATCGACTTATAAATTCGTATCGGGATTAATCGGTATCGAATCGAATCGTGACCTGTGAATCGTGATACGAATCGAATCGTCAGGTACTAGGCAATTCACACCCCTAATTATTTACATACAAATTTGATATAATTATGTTTACCGGCAGACCTCTCCCCTCCGCCTCAGCGAGTGTGATTTGTTGAGAGACTGTATATTTTGTTCAACATTTTCACTTATTTAGCATTTGTGAAATGCTTGTGGAGGAATGACTTCGATATTCTATCATTACTTGGCATTTGGAACAAAATAATTTACCCCCGTTTTCATGCAAAAGGTCCTGATAGTTGGTAAATGCGTTGCGCTTTCTGCTCCACATGTTCCTCTGCTGTCGACATTCGCTAACGTCTAAAACAGGATGTGACGTGTAGCTTTCTTTTTTGTAAATTCAGCTTCGACATGAGTTCTTTCGTCTACTTGAGTTCTTTTTCCTTCTTGAGTTCAGCTACCACTACTTTTTCGAGTAGACTGCTTGTGGAACCATTTCAGGCAAAATAACCCAAAAACTGACGTGAAATGTGCATTTTTTAAAATGTAGTTGTTGCTGGGAATTTGCAGTGTTTGGACAAAGTTACGAGTGTGCGATTTTCTTAATTTTGCCTTTATAGTTGCGATCGCAAATTTGCAAAATCCTGGAGGGATTGACATATGCCGTTCTCTTGATTTTCGTTAATTCATGACTCACTTGCAATCTTTTGTAGGGAACAGAGGAGTGTGAGTCAGAGAAAGGTATGTATGTTGACACAATAATGTATAAGGATTTTATACTGTACAAATCACATCCACATGGTGGCAAGAAGCATCTTGTGCACACCAGGTTCTTTTATCTGCTAGTGGCTTCCTTTTCCATGTTACTCCACACTGAATGGACATGTTTAATACAAATATGTCCCACATTTTGTACTGGAAAGACATTGCACACAAGCTTTGTAGGAAGTATGCTGTTGGTTTTACAGTACTTCCAATGGATCTGGAATGCAACTACCATGTTGCTGGAGTCACAAGATGCAACGGACAGCATTCGAACAAACATCTGATTGTGATCCAATGAACAATAAAAGAATTTCAAGACTTTGAGGATCATTTGTTTTGAGGATAGTTGTCTGTTCCTCCTGACATTATCGAATGTCATTATGAACATGTCATCATGGACAGCCCAAGTGAACTAAATGGAAGTCAACTGGACTGTTGTCAAGCAAGATGGCTGCAAGAGACAGCCCACGTGTACATCATTTCAAAAGCTCACAATGCATCGGCATTTGTAATGTCTCAAGACTTGGTCGACTCTTAAGTCCATCTAAATTGCACAGGTTGCTTTCCTGTGAACGACAGCCACGCGTCATATGCTGCAGTGCGACAGTTTAACGGAGCTTGGACTACAACGGCAAAGACTGGTTTGGTTACAGCAACACATGCACGCAGCTGTGCGAGTGCTCACAGGATGCATTGGACAATCAAGACAGTCATCAAAAGGATGGACTTTGGGACTTTTTTTGTTTGTTTTTTTCAGTTCAACATGCCAGCGACCATTCATGGACTGACCACGGCCATTGATGAAAGTAAAGGCTGAATGGTTGAGACTTCACTCCCCGCATCATTTCTGATTTGAAAACCCACCAGGAATTTGTTCCCTCTTTTGGGGCTGCGTCTGGAATGAGACATTCATAATGAATTGTCTTTACTGGAGACCTTACAACTGATGAATACTGAGTCCTCGAAGATTGTGTGTTTTGTGTCTTCCTGTGGTGTCTACGCCCTCGATGACCACTAACACTAAATGTGCTTTCTATTCTACTTTTAGGTCAAACGTGACATGTCCATGTTAAATGTCTTTGCCATGTGTATCCTTATTAAATCCCTCAGATGTAACAGATACAGATGATGGTACACGAGAAAATTGTAAGCCTGCGCTCGGCGACGACAACCTCTCTCAGCCTGAGGCTCAGGCCACTGCTGAACCTGAGGTTGAACCGGATACAGACGCCGCGGTCGTCGAGGCCGATTCAGAGCCCGAGGCGGTGGGTTCTGACACAGATGCCAAGCAAGAGGCCGAGGCGGGTGCAGAACCGCACGTCGACGACGAGGAAGATGCCGAGCATCACGTCGATGACGCGGAGGATGGCGAGCCGCACGTTGACGACGCGGAGGATGCCGAGCAGCTGCATGTTGACGACGTGGAGGATGGCGAGCAGCCGCAAGTTGACGACGAGGCGGATGGCGAGCCGCCATTCGACGAGGCGGCTGACGGCGAGCCGCAATTCGACGAGGCGGCAGACGGCGAGCCGCAATTAGACGAGGAGGCGGATGCCGAGGCGGACGGCGAAGCCGAACCCGACTTGGAGTCGGAAGAAGAGATGGCTGCCGAAGCCATGGATTCCTCGAAAGATACAGAGGACGATCACCTGTCTGTGTCGATCCAAAATGAAGACGCCATCACCTTAGATGTTGATGGCGATGATCTTCTGGATACAGGTAAACATGTGAAACTTCCAGATTCAGAGCCCGACAAGGGCAACGATGAGCCTGAGGCCTCTGCTGAGATGAGCACATACGATGACATGAAGACGGAAGACAAAGATGGTCAACAAGACGACGGAGCCTGGGGCGAGCCCTCAAAGGACAGCAGAGAGACCACAAAGAAAGCTGAAGCGGGAGATAAAGAAAAGGATTCTGGGAAGAAAGGCCCCTCGTCTACTGGGGTATCTGGTCAAGGAAAGAGGTTTGTCTTTCTATGTCAGTTCTTTGATACTACTATCAAGTTCACCTCTATAACAGCGCAACATTGTGGGTAGCATCAAGATATTTTTTTTCTGCCATAAGGGAAGTGTTCACAGATGATCCCGATCCCTCTGATTATTATTTTTTTTCTCTCAATGTAAATTGCATCAGTACCCAGGAGTTGAAAAAGCCCACTTTGTTACTTTGCCTCTTCCAGCGCTGTTAAAGCCTTTCCCATTTTTGGCTGAAGAGCATTAATAAGAGTATTAGTTCCCTTGATGGCACCTTTTATGTTCGCTGACAAGGTCCACAAACCACCTGAAGAGTTGATTGGTCAAGGGAATTAATTGGCTGACATCCTGACCCAGCACCACTGGAAAAGCTCTGAAGCCTTTCGAGACATTGCCACTTCTACGTCTTGTTCACAGGATTGTTTTTCTTTCAGAAAAGTACCAAATGTGTTTGCCCCCCCCCCACCCCCACCCCACATAAAAGATGTGTGTATCCTTGTCACTTCACATGAATATTTCATTTGCTGAAGTTCATTTGCTGTTTGTTGTGGCGACATTTGCTTTGTAGCTCTTCACGAGACAGAGATGGAAAAGTTGCAAAGGATGATAAGGGTAAGGCCTGTTGGAAATCTTAATTTCTTTTGGCACGTAGTTTTATTTATTCACTTAATTTATTTGTTCTGGGAAAGCCGTTGTCGGCAGCGGCAGCAACATCAGCTCTTCTCATAACATTTGGGTTAGCGGCTTGTCCTTCAACACCAAAGCAGCGGATCTTAAGAACCTCTTTGGCAAATATGGCAAGGTAATTTTGTGTCGCCTTTTTATTTTCCGCCCTTTACGGTTGAAATCAAAATCTCTTACGTGTTGTTGACAGGTATTAAGTGCCAAGGTCCTAACAAATGCCCGTAGTCCTGGTTCGAAGTGTTATGGCCTGGTGACCATGTCTTCCAGTGCAGAGGTGACGCGTTGCATTTCGCAACTAGACTGCACTGAGCTTGATGGACAGCAAATATATGTTGAATGCGTAAGTAAACTTTAGAACATGAATAGGCTTTTTTATTTATTTATTTTTTTATTTTATTTTTTTTTGAGAAATACTTCTAAAAATGCTCAGCTACCACGACACCTGATACTCTTTGCCAGCTTGTCATATGCTATACTTTTAAGTCTGCCTCGAGTGTGCGATTTGCAGCTGAACTGATAGCGACCAGTTCTTCAAAAAGAGTCAGTGTCCTTGCCTAATACTGTTTATTTACTCTCCCGGTTGAAGTTTACAGTAAAACTAGCACAAAATAGAGAGTTACACATTGCATCAAAATTGCAAGACAACTGTATTATCTCAATATCTTTAAAGGAGCACGAAGCAGGATTCAGAGTTTTTGCACATTTGCGACCCCTCTGGCAAAACGTGGAATGGACCCCAGCGACGTGCACACTGCTAGAGTCGTGCGCGACTTTTCGGCCACGAGTAAACCTCCAAGTTAATTGAACAAACGTAAACACGGAGCACAATGCTTTTTTCATAGCCTTAATAATGTCTACAGAGGTAAGAAACATATTAATCTTCAAGTTACTTTATATGTGAAAATGGACAAAAACTTACGTAATTACAACCTTCCAAACGTAAATAGTGCGTTCCCGTGAATCCGATGACATTGAGGATAGCATTACGTTGCTCATATGCCCAAGTGCGGATAATTAGTTAGCGATCGTTGTGGTAGTTTTTATTCTGCACTGCTAATCCTAAATAGACGCTATCGTATTTTCGTTACGAAGTCTTACCTTTTTAGCAAAAATTCAGCAAGCTGTGGGTCCCGTTTCATCCCCAGGATAGCTCTAAGCTCTCTCCACCTGACGAACGCTGCTCTTATATTTATCCGTGTCCTCCCGTGACGCTGGTCTGAAAGTTTTTTTTACTTCTCTTTGTCTTCCGTGGAGTCTCTACAAGGGATTGAGACGTATCGGGTGCAGGTCTCTTCAAGTCCATCTTGTATTAGCCTGTCCTGTCCGTGAAGTTGTGAACAATCGCAAGAGCTAACGGGGACAATAACGTGCACGCGCATGACGTCATGCTCAGAGTTTCCTGCCCGAACGCTCCAACATTTTATCATTTTACGGTCATTGTGCCACAGTCGTGCCTCCTGTCCATAATACAATTTTTAAAACGTGCTGGTGAAAAATATGGTTATTTTAACACTAAAATTTGAGTCTAATCTTGCATCGTGCACCTTTAATATCTTTATCTCAATTATCTTTAACCTGCTGTATCTTTTTTTTTCCTAGGCCAAAAATTACCCCTTCAAAAAGGAATCGTCAAAGAGTGAACTGGATGACAAAGCAACTACCAGCAAGTCAAGTGAAAAGCGCAGTTCCACAGGGACAAAGTTGTCTAACAAGTGGGTGAGAATAAAATGGTAAAAGGACTGACTTCCAGTTATAATGCCTTAACTGTGATCTCCTTCCACGTAGGTCCCAGCAACCTTATAAAAAAGATGACAAATCTGGGGAAAAGGACAAAGATTTGTCTAAGGACGCCAAAAGTGGCAAATGTGATTCCGGTACGTCAAATTCTCCGCAAGGTTCTTCAAAGAGAGATGACAGATCCTGTGGACGTAGGTTTTATTTCCTTTTTTGTTATATTTCATTCAGTTGAACGGATGAATTTTATATATATTTTTTTATGTTCAGGGTCAAAGAGTCCAGGCGATATGGAGGAGGGAGATCATAACAAAGGAAAGTTACTTTTTTTCAAAACAAGACCTTTTAGGAAGACAAGATATTTTGACAAGGTAAAAAAGCAAAAAACAAAAAAAAAAAACAGACTCAGATTTGTTTTTGTTGCATCCACACATTGTCGTACAATGGACACTTGTGTTTGGTTTGTTCCAGCCTGTTGTTCAAATGCCCATGCAAAGACGTCCCAAATGGCTCATACCCCCTGAAGAGGTTTATTTACATGTTATTTCCTCAATTTTGTCTAATCTTCAACAATCTGGTTGTTTGTAATGTAAATGTTACTCATCCCTCTGCAGCTGGAGATGATTAAAAACAAACAGCGGTTTATCAATAAGGAAGGTGGCTTTGTTCCTTTTGCGAAGATAAAGGAGCAGAGTATGCGTGAACGGATGGAGCGTAATAGAGCCACAGAGATGCGCAGGTACGTGCATAAAAATGGACGAATGTTGGAGTGAGTGTAGTTTAACTGGCTCAACACTTTTTGGTAAAGAAGGAACTGTCTAGCATTGTCTTGACTGGATAATTGCTTTCTGTGTCTCTTGTCAATCTACAAGCAGCAGCTTTCATCACACGTTATTTGAATTTGTGGCTGTTTCAGTGGTACATTGCATTGTCCATACTGATTACTTAGGCATCGCGAAATGGTGGAACAGGCGCGCCGCGAGCGGGAGTGCGAGGAGCGCGAGAACCTCTTCCGTGAACGCCAGAGACTGGAGATGGAACGGCAAAAACTGGAGAGGGAGCGTTTTGAGAGGGAGAAGCTCGAAAGGGAGAGAATCCGAATAGAGCAAGTATGTACACAGTCAACGGCCCGTGAGGAAGCAGCGTAAAAACGACTGTTGTAAGGATCATTTTTGGAAATATTTTTTTCTGAAGTGTGTGTGTGTGGTTTCAGGAGCGGCGGAAAGAGGCAGAACACATGGCACGCCAACAAGAGCTCAGACGGCAGCAGGATCACCTCCGCTATGAGCAAGAAAAGAGAAACCTTAAAAGAGGCCGTGATGTGGAACATGGGTTTGTACGCTTTTTTTTTTTTTTAAATTTATTTTATTTTTTTTAAAATGTTTTTTATACATTATCACGTTGACTTTATACTGGAACACCACCACAGTAAATTCTGTAGGGTAAATTTGACTATTTAGAGTGGGACTAAATAGACACATTTTTAGAGTAATATTTTAGACTTGGAAGAGTAAAATAATAATAAAAAAAAAAAAATTCAAGGGTTGAGGAACGGGTTGTGGCATGTAATGGATTGCAGTCACAGTAAATTCTGTAGAGAAAATTTGACTATTTAGAGTGGGACCAAATAGACTCCGTTTTATTTAGTTTTATTCAGTATTATTTACATTTAATTGAAAAAAAAAAGTCACTCAGGGGTTGAAGGAACAAACTCAACCTTCAGCTTGGGAGACTGCCACATACCACCTGAGCCACGCACCTACTGCTGTGTGTTAACTATTTCGCTCATGTCAGCTGGAATCTTCGTGAACTCCAAGAGACCAAAAACACTGTTTATGGTCTCCTCCTGGATATAAGTAAACAGTAGGAGGGACATAGCTCAGGTGGTAGTGTGGAAATCTCCCAAGCTGAAGGTTGAGTTTGTTCCTTCAACCCTTGAGTGATTTTTATTTTTTTTCAATTAAATGTAAATAATACTGATAAATAAAACTGAGTCTATTTGGTCCCACTCTAAAGAGTCAAATTTACTCTACAGAATTTACTGTGACTGGAATCAGTTACATGCCACACTTTCAACAATAACCAGTTGAAATACTTTCAAGTTGGTTTATGTGTTCCAGGCTAAAACTGCTGTTATCACGTTTGCAATATATTAAATGGTAAATGGTACTTCATTTATATGATATGAAAATATATTATTAGTAAATGTATAATGTATTAATTAAATATTCTTACCTGCCATGCACATTTCAGGGACCTCAGTCATCCGGTATTTAGCAGAATCCTGCTACTTTTCTAGCAAAAAAATAATGAGGTTTGGTTAAGGAAAAAGCTTCTGGTTTAGTTGGCTTATATTTAGCACGTTTTGGCACTGTCCCCGCTGCGTCATTACGTGGAGGAAAAGCCAAACTTTGAAAAAAAAAGTGCGACTCGCCCTTAGCACTTGGAACTCCCAATTACTACAGAGTTCTGTTCATGTGCTTTAGTTGTTGTAGCAAAACACATGGAAGCTGTCATACTCTTTGCTCGTAGAATTGAACAATTATGGCAAATAATGAGTTGTAAAGGACAGGAGATTGAATTGTGTATGCTACGGAATTGTGTGGATTCTAAAACAACCTGCTAGCGCACGATAACGACTTTATAAGCGTTAATATTTCTCGCCATTCACGAATCCTTCTGCGCGCTCTGCCATGTTAAACTTGAAACTCGGGTATCAAAATAAATTCCCAGTTGTCCAGTGGAAAATATGACATGAGGGGGCGTTCACGTGCAATTTTCTGGTATTTACCATAATTTCAATACCACATGAAGGCAGCATTTTAGTCAGGAAAATACGGTATCAAAAATGGCTACTCAAGTTGAGTACTTGTACTGCTATCGGTCTGGAAAAAAAGTGTTATTGACCATCCTGACAATTTAAAAAAATATATACTTAAATCATTTAAAAACAGCTCTTTATGATGAAATGACAATGTTTTGAACTGATGAAATACAATTGAACCGTACATCCATAGTCAGTAATTGTGACAGCTTGAACTTCAATTTATTCTTAATATTGTTTTGCGACTTTGGACTATAAGTCCCGAGAGTGAGTGTCATTCACAAACGAGTCCTTTATGTGGAGGAAGGAATCATTTACACACAACAAAGAGCCATTGAAAGGGAAATAATTGAGTGACTTGGAAAGGAAATGAACAGTATCAGCACCATCAACTCCAAATTGTTACACTTGGCATTTCCTTATTTGCACGTTTAACCCTGTAAGCTCCATCATGGTTGTGCAGAACAGTCAGTCTGATCAGATAAAGGTCAGAATTTATCATGACAAAATGCTTTAATGTTATACTTGAGGCAAAAAAACTAAAATGTGTGTTTCACATTCATTTCACAGTCGGAGAGATAATGCATACTGGAACGCCAACAAGAAGATTCCGGCCGATGGGCCTGATGCTCGTCTTAACCAAGGCGGCAACTTCAATCGGCCGCAGAACCGCTTGTCCAACTTCATCCCCCGCCAAAGGGGCCGCTTCCCACAGGCCGCAGAACAGAACAACACGTTTGACAGGTTTGCTTGAGTCTTGAATGGCATTTAAGCCGTACACAGTATGAGCAAACCAATCAATGAACTACAGTCTTTTAGGTATCAAAAGTAAAGACGCTGCTGTACTTGACAAGTTGTGTTTTTGGAGTAAGTCGTAAACATTTTCAAAAGGCAACATTCTGTTGGTATATCCGAATGTTACTAAATCAACTGTTCGTAACTAGAGTAGTGTCTGTATTGAGAATTGTTGGCATGCAACCCGGTGCGCTGCTCTGCCGGGCCACTAAGTCACTGAACCAGCATGGCCCAAAAAGTGCATTTTTGGATTTAGACCAAAAGACAAAAACAACCTGGCTGAAACAGGACGTTGTGATGATGCAAGAGACAAACGCAACCAGTTCACGCTCGACTGGATAAAGGCATGTGAATTGATGTTGGCGTCATGTAGGTAGCATTGGCTAGCTCGGTCTCTGCTAGCCTTAATATATTGAGGCGTACCATTGGTAGCGGAATGAGAACAGACAATAACTGCTAAAAAGAGCTAACATCCATCTTTGTCTTTTTTGTTTTGTTTTTTACAGGCGTAACCGGTTCGAGGGCGAGCCGGAGGCAAAGAAAAGTCGTACCTCTCCTCAGCGACAGGGCGGCAGCTTCGAGAGGTACCCCAAGAATTTTGCAGCAGCGCGCCGGGCCGAGCCGCCTCCTTTGCGCGCCGACACCGACCGCAGGGATCGAGACGAAAGGCGGCCCATCCAGATGCACAATCGTCCGATGGGAGCCAGGATGTCCGGCATGTCCCAGTCACGCTCCCCCAGGGACGGGGGCCACGGCTGGAAGAACGACGGCAACATGAATGCCAACAAGGGCGAGCTGCGGTAACCTTGCCCACATTTGTCACCCTTGCGTTCTTCTTGCACAACTTGAGCTTATTTGCTGTGGCGTTGTGGTTTACACAGCGGACCCATGCGAATTCGTACAGAGCGATCGGGCCGGGACGGACCTGGTTCGGCACTTAGAGGAGGTTCTTCAGCAAGTCGAGGAAGAGGATCCTTTAATGATCGGGATGGAGGGCGAGCCATGGTGATGAGTGACCAGGTCTGCTTACCATCTTCTTATCATGTCCCCTGACATATGGGAAGCCCTTTTAGCATTTATTCCATATTCTTGATATTCAGCTTAAGGGCCATGTACTAGTAAGTCCAGAGTCTTATCTAGTTGGAACAAAATTTTTCTTATTACTGGGTAAGAGTTCTGCACAAAACTTGGCCGTGCATCTACGTGCTACTCGTGATGTACTATGTGAACTAGTTGAATTTTGTCATAAGTAGCATACAGCTGTCAGGTAATGCATTTGACTCACTAGTAAGATGCTACTAGTAGGGATGTAACGATATGATATGAAGGTCACAATATGATAATTGCACGATATTGTGGGGAGGTTGCCGATCCAAAAAAGGTCACAATATTGTGTTAAAAAACAAAACAAAAAAAACACACACATTATGCTTTTGTACATTATATCAATGGATATAAATAAGCTACAATCTCTAAAAGAATTAATATTGAGGCACTTATTGAGTTCCTTCACATATTTCAACTCAACTCAACTCAAGTTTATTTATATAGCGCTTTCAAGCATATTGACTCGGTTTACAAACGTATTACGTTTCCCTTCATCTGACCAATAGTGTGGATTTTAAACAAAAAGGCCAAAACATGCCCTATGAAAATTAAACTGCACGAAACAAACTATCCACCAGAGGGTGCTAGAACTGCACAAATGGTAATCAACTTAAATTTTTAAAAGATGTGCCGCTTTTAATATCGTGACATGACGACAACAATATATTGTGGCAGTTTTAATATCGCAATATCACGATATTGCTGTTATCGTTACATCCTTACATACTAGTATACCAAAGTTATCTGACCAATGAGGACAAAGTGTCTCCTAGTACAGTATGTGGCCCTTCAGTTAGATAGCAAAAATGATGAAATGTCCTCTAAACTGCACTACTGTTTGATGTCTCACTATATTAGGACAACTTGATTCATCTATTTGACAATTAGGAGAATACTCGAATCTAAAAAGAAAAAAATATATAATCGCTGCAGCTCAACTAGTCAGACAACTGTATTACTAGTTAGTAGGGGTGGTAAAAAAATCGATTCGGCGATATATCGCGATACTACATCGCGCGATTCTCGAATCGATTCAATAATAGGCAAAATCGAATTTTTTTTTTTTTTTTTTTTTTTTTTTTTTTTTTTTTTTTTTTTTTTTTTTTTAGGATTCACACCTTGAGCATGGAAGAATGTTATATGAACGGAACATTAAGCCTTAATATTTTATTTTAATGCTGTTCAAACATGAAACAGATTACAACCTCTATAAGACTGAAATTTCAGATCAATAAATAATACATTTTCATATAAATCTTACACTCTACAAGCTTACTGATTAGTATTTTCTAAATTTGAATGAAAAAAAATCGCAACAATCGACTTATAAATTCGTATCGGGATTAATCGGTATCGAATCGAATCGTGACCTGTGAATCGTGATACGAATCGAATCGTCAGGTACGAGGCAATTCACACCCCTACTAGTTAGTAGAGTCCAAGTGGCTACTCGTGTGTGTGTGTGTGTGTGTGTGTGTGGGGGGGGGGGGGGGTGATGCTTTCTTACTAGTTGCACTTAGTATTGTTATTGCAGCACATTTAATAGTAAGGTTTAATTGCATGCTAGTAGGCAAAAAGTGGGACTACTAGTGCACTAAATTGTCTTGCTAGTAAGGACAATGGGCGTAGTAGTAAATGGACCTTTAAATTGGATCTCAAGTGTATGGAATAAATGCTCAATTGGTTTTCTTTGCGTCCGTGCAGTCCTTCAACTCGGGCCGCCGGGTGGTGGTGCAGCGTCACAGCAGGGAGCAGGGCATGAGGAAGGAGTGGCATGGTGGCTCGGCTTCCCAGGGCGGCGGAGGAGGCTTCTCCGACAACCGCAGGGTGAACAGTCGCGGCAGCGTGATGTCGCCATCTTCTGGGTAAGCATTTATTTCAAATAATTGATTTTAAAAATTAGAACAGTGAATATTCTTGACAGGGTTTTTTTTTTTTTTTTTTTTCTTCTCCACCGCAGTCACTCGTCTGGAATGAGTCGCATCGTCCAAATCACCAGCAGCTCCGTTCCCAGCAGCGGCAGCTTCAAGCCGTTCAAAGGGACGCGGCAGTTCTAACATTGACCGCATGGAAACAATAACTGAGGACCCTCTGATGTGTTTTTTTGTTTTTTTTAGAATAAGTCTTTTAGGTGTGGCGCAAACCACATTGGTTGGGTAAACAATCGTTTTGTAGAAAAGTATTCATGTTTTTCCGACATTTCCACTTTGTGCACAAGTTGGAATTGTAATTAGGAGATTGTATGTCTTTGTAACATGTTAATATTTGCCTCCAGTTGTCATTTATTTTCATGCTTTCTTATTCTAATGAAACATGTTAATGTCCCCCCTCCCCCCCTCTTTTTTTTAAATAGTTCTGGCATGTAGCACAGGAAAAAAAAAATGCTCTCATAACTGGTGGTATGTTTTGTAAAATTCTAGAATTATAAATTAATAATTCAAGAATTATTACAAGCTGTAATTTATCCTATATGCATAACTTTGCCCAACTGTCGGTTTTTGCATATGTAAATTAAATAAAACACTCAAACATGTTATATTCATCATCTGATGATTTTTTGAATCTGATATGCATTATATTTTATCCTTGATAAGAGCTAACCATCTTTCTAGTAATATATATATATATTCATTTTATTTAGTTATATTTATTATTAGTTATTGTTACTATTAGTTTACTAGTTCGGCAAAACTGCACAAGTTGACATACACTATTCGTTAAGTGGTTGATGGGGAAAAGCGACAAACGTCACCTTTGCCGCGTCGGGAACGAGAATCAAGTCATGGCGGACGATATAAATTCAGTTCAAAACAGTACCTTGTAAGTGACGTCACTGTTGTCTTGCGGGTCACTTTGGGGATGCATTTGGTTCACGGCAGCTCAGAATGACTATTAATTGGAACGAGCAGTGTTCCAAGTGCAGCATAGTCGTTTACTAGTAATGTTTAACAGTGTAAGTGTACTAAGCACTGGTGGCCAAGAAACATTATTAGTGTGTCTTAGTCAGAGGTGGGTAATCCAGGTCCAGAAAGTAAAAACCCTGCCACAGTTTGGCTTTAGTCACAGGAGGTTCTACTTGACCAACTAGTAAGTAACTTGTTTACCTGCTGGTTGATTGGATTTACCTGTGGCTAAAGCCAAACTGTTTCAGGGTTTTTACTTTCTGGACCTGGATTACCCACCTCTGGTCTTAGTGGTTCTACCAGTTTTAGTGAGTGTCCTATATAGTAAGGATCAGGGATGCGGAATCCAGGTCTACAAAGTAGAATCCCTGCCACAGATTGACTTTTGCCATATAGGTTAATGAGTTCGTCTCCACCTGTTGAGGAGAAGCAACTGTGGCTAAACCTCAACTTTTTTTTCTGGGTTTTTACTCTCAGAACCTGGATTCCCCATCATGAGGATAAAGAATGCACCATATGGACCTTAGCTAGATACTGTAAATGCAAACTCGCTCACAAATAAGTTACTCGTCCTTTTCCCATTCAAATGATGACAGGAGAACACAAAGTAACGATTGGTCTTTTATTGGCAATTCTAATCAGGTTGAATGTCCCTCGTCTATAAGGCATTTAGTTAAATATATATATATATATATATATATATTTATCACCATATACATAATGTGACTGCAATGTGAAAGGCTACATACATTATTTGGTCATTTATGTAAAGATGAAATTAGCACACAAATGAGTCCTTTGCTGACAAGTGTGTTTGCTGCAAAAAAATCAGAAGGGGTGAGACAGGAAATGGAAAGAATGGAAACAACATCGGAGCATTTCTGTCAAAGCTGCGGCTCCCCTGGAAGTGCGTTTAAACTAGAGCTGTCAAACGATTACATTTGTAAATCAGATTACATCACATTTTAGTATTTTTAATTGCTTAATTTGACTTTTTTTTTTTTCAACAATGTTTGCCCACCAAATTTAAAGCGCACCTGTTATGTGTTAATTTTTTTTTTTGACGTTTGATGACGTCTTCAATTTTTTTTTAATCCACTGCACACGCTCATCCTCCTCTTTTTCTAATCAGTTAATTACTTGCATAATTTCAAATGGAAAAAAACCCCTAATATTTTGATATGAACAAATATTCTGAATGTCAAACATTTATTAAACGCTTTAGTCAGCTAAAGGGTCATCAGCGGTCAAAATTAAGTGTGATTAATCTGCGTTAATACATAATTAATGCGATAAGTTTTTTTTTATTAATTAATTAGTTAACGCTTTAACTTTGACAGCACTAGTTTAAACTTACCTGAACATAGCAATTTGCAATAGTCGTCAACAGCCACATTAAAACAGCCCTTTTTGTATATTAATAAATTAATAAGAGTTCAGCTGGCTTAAGATTGCTACCAAGTTTCGATAACTCTTTTGGCCATTAGTCTTTTTTTCTTTTCTAAAAGATACCCAACAGTGCCCTTTGCACAATTATGATCCATACAAAATGAGGTATGTTGCTTTGCTGTTAGTGCATATCAAAAACCAAATGACAACCACTACTGTTATTAGTTTCCAACTTGTCGAAATACACACTTTACAGGATTGACCTCACTTTTTTTTTTCTTTTTCTTTTTTAAACAAGGCAAACGAGAGAACACGACACAATATGTCCTTTCCATCAACTAACTTATGTTCACAATGAAATTCTGGGGATAATGACTGGGATGGCAAAGAGAAGTTTAAAAAAAAAAAAAAAAGAGAAAAAAAAAGGCTCTGCTCACTCATCCAATGCAACGCCCACCAATATCATTTTTTCATTATAAAAATGTGTCACCAAAAGAATTACAAAAAGTCTGCACTCCCCTGTAAAGTACATTTATCCACAGTATTTTTTCAACTGAATTATGCATGTATTTTGTCATTTTTATTCTCATTTTTTTATTAAGTGTCAACAGAGGGAAGATGACTTTTTATAATCACTGAAAAATGATGGGGCGGCACGGTAGTCGAGTGGTTAGCACGTCCGCTTCCCAGTTTTGAGGTCTCCGGTTCGAGTCCAGGCTCGGACCTTCCTGGGTGGAGTTTGCATGTTCTTCCTGTGCCCGCGTGGGTCTTCTCCGGGTACTCCGGTCTCCTCCCACATTCCAAAGACATGCATGGCAGGTTAATTGGGCGCTCCGAATTGTCCCTAGGTGTGATTGTGAGTGTGGTTGGTTGTTCGTCTCTGTGTGCCCTGCGATTGGTTGGCAACCAGTCCAGGGTGTCCCCCGCCTACTGCCCAGAGCCAGCTGAGATAGGCGCCAGCAGCCCCCGCGACCCTTGTGAGGAATAAGCGGTCAAGAAAATGGATGGATGGATGAAAAATGATGCTGAACCCTGTTGAAAGGAGGCTTATATTTGTTTACAGTGAACCCCCGCTATTTCATTTGTGATTAATTCATGCTCCCAAAACTCAAATCATGAAGATTCTCAACTAACTTCAACGTAGTTCCTTGGCATTGAGATGCTACAAGATGGCGGAAAAGCACCACATGATGGTCAACATAGTTACTTGTGGCCAAAATGCCAGAAGAGCACTCCATGAAGCTCCTCAACTCACTTCAACGTAGTTCATTTGCATCAAAATGGTGACAAAGCCTTAAATGAAGCTCATCAACTCACTCATAGGTTCCCCCCCCCAAACACCCCCAGCGGAGGTTCACTGTACTTTTTTTTATTTTTAATTTTTTTAGGTAGTCCGCATGCAAGAGCAGCTTTAGTTTGGAACGAAGTGTACGAATCAAGCGTCCTCCGTCGTGCGTGCGCGGCAATAGTTCAACATGTGACTGCAGGCCCGAGGAAGTGCGCCCGTACAAAGCTTGCAAAAGAGCGAGAACAGGATGTCCCTTCACAAAAAAAGGCCTGAGTAGTTGCGATGTTGGCGGATTGTCTCACACTGCTCGGACGCCTGGATTTGTCCTAGAAAATGTCGTAAGGCGCCTTGTACATTAAAAAGAAGAAGAAGGGGAAAAAAAAGCTGGAAAGGTGTTTCCCCGCCCCGCCCCCATCTGCCTTCCTTTCCTTAAGTCAAGACATTCGACTGGAATGTTTCAATAGAAAAAAAAAAAAAAAGTTTCATGAGCGTCCTCTTGCAGATGCTTTTCACAAATATGTACACTGTCCTGTAGACCAAGCGCATCTGTATGGAAAGCTGTTTCAGCACTTCTCCTAGATCCTTCACATCCAGCTTAAGGTCCATGTACTAGTGCGTTCTTTGTCATCACTGTAAGTGCACTGGTAGATTGACTGTGTCTTACTAGTAAGTAATGATGGGAAAAATGAAGCTTCGTAAAGCACTTGCGATATATTTTTTCTACTCCTCGAGATGGTACTCTTGGTTTAAAGATAAAGGCTAGTGCAATGGAAATTGATTACATTTCCACTACAGCACATCTTTAAATCATGAGTGGCATCTAGAGGAGCAAAAAACATCACAAGTGCTTCATGAAGCTTCATTTGTCCATCACTACTAGTAAGCTATTTCCACTACTTGTGTTAACTAGTACACATGTAAGCTTAACAACTAAGTAAACTACTGTGCACTAGTACCAACTCAGTAGGCATAAGTCATGCACTCGTAGCCTCCTGGGCCCTACTAGTAGCGCCGAAACAGCCATTAGCGGTTTTACATCAGTAGTCATACTAGTATGCCAAAAAGTATCCAACAATTTGACAGAAAAAAAAGCAATACTAGTTAGAGATGTGCCCTACTAGTGCTACTTAGTCGTCCTACTAGCGAGTTGAATTGTCCAACTACACTAATAGAATAACAGTGTCAAACTAGTAACTTTTCCCCACTATTGTATAGGGATGTAACGATAACGGCAATATTGTGATATTGCAATATTAAAACTGCCACACTATATTGTCGTCGCCATTTACTTTTCACAAGGCATGTTTTGGCCCTTCCATGTTTAAAATCCACACTAATGGTCAGGTGAAGGTTTTTGGCTTGTGGAGGAACACAATGTGTGCATGCATTAGCAAGTGCCTCAATATTAATAATAATAATAATGTACTTTATTTACTAAGTGTTATTAGTGATTGTAGGTTGTTTATATGTGTTGCAGTTATGTACAAAAGCACAAATGTTTTTTGTTGTTTTTTAAACAAAATTCTGACTTTTGTGTATCGCCAACCTCCCCACAATATCGTGATAATTATCGTATCGTGACCTTCATATCGTGATATCGTATTGTGATGTTTGGATATCGTTGCATCCCTACTATTATATGACATTTTTGCAAACTATAAGGACAACTTTAGCATACTAATAGTAATAGGACAACTACATGATACTAGTAAGACAAAGCTGTGCACTAGTTAGCATCTGTGTGCTACTAGTACTACTTGTGTTGGAGGTTCCCTAGAAGATTTTTACAATGTCGCACGACTATTCAATATCTTTGATATCTAGTTTGAGGTCCATGTACTAGTATGCTCTTTGTCCTCACTAGTAAGACAATTCGGCGCACTAGCAGAATGACTGTCTTTACCTGTAACATTTTTGACCCAGCTCTGACATACTAGTAGGATGACTACATGCTACTAGTGAGGCAAAACTGCACTAGTTGTGTGCATGTTACTAGTACAGTAATGCCAGCACTAGATGCTGAAAGGGCTTTCCATTCACATATGT
This sequence comes from Festucalex cinctus, assembly GCF_051991245.1. Classification (NCBI taxonomy): domain Eukaryota; kingdom Metazoa; phylum Chordata; class Actinopteri; order Syngnathiformes; family Syngnathidae; genus Festucalex; species Festucalex cinctus. The sequence goes on from NC_135414.1 coordinate 7,448,614, forward strand.
ATACAGCTTTACACGACAAGGGTTCTATTTCTCCTTGACACAACAATGGGACAATAGAAAGTGTTCATTCAGTCATCAACATCCCCTCGAGTTGTGCTGCACAAACGTTTAGGAAAAAATAAAAAATAAAATACACCATGGAAAAACGTCCGGAACTAGTGTTATGTCAACCGTTTGGTCGTTTTCCAAACTGGCTGAATACTTCACACACATTCAAAGGGAGCAGACCGCAGCAACTCCAGTAAGGCCAAAATGTTTACACCGCTACGGCATCACAACCTCTTTAGTGGGCACGCTAAAGCGCGTTAACTCCAGTTCCAAAACTGACAAACAGGACAATTTAAAAAAAAAAGAAAAAAAAAAAAAAGAGAACTTGGGCCACACTGACTAACTTGTAAAATTGTGAGAAGATTAAAATGAAAATTTTACCAGAATATAATAATTTCAAGAGAAAATGGAACAATCCAAGCATTAGAATGTTCCAATGATTTCATATTGTTCCAAGCATAAAGTGAATAATTTAACAAGACAAAAAATTATGAATTAAAATTACGAGAATAAATTTGTACTTTGATAAGAATAGTCGTAATCTTACAAGTGTAACATTAACATTTTGCAAAAGTAAGGTGTGATAGTACAAGGATGACTTTGTAATGTTATAAGAGAAAAATCGCAAGGTGAAAAAAATAGTCATAATGTTATAAGAATGAAGTCATGAAAACATGCAAATAAAAATGGAAGTGTTACGAGCATAAAGTTGTATACGTCACAGGAAAAAATAAATCGTTAAATTGCGTGAAAAACGTAATGTCGCAAAAAATAAAGTAATGGTACAAGAAAAAAAAAAAAAAAAAGTCCAATTATGAGAATAACTTTGTATGGTTGCAAATATGAAGTTGTAATAATACGAGGTTAAAATTGTCATGTTACAAGAATAAAGGTCATAATGATCCTGTAAATATTTTATGAAATTTGCACCATAAGAAAATGTCAAAATCGTGTTACAAGAATAAAGTTGAAATATAAGAATTGTATTTTTTCCCCCACATTTAAACACAATGTGCGAGCAGCAATTGCTACCTGTATATCACAAATTCGCATTACAACCAAATTCTCATTTCATATTTTTCATTGCTACTTTATTCTGCAATTCTCTTCGGGCAAACGATTCACGTTCTTCTCATACTATTACAACTTCATTTGTATAAATTAGCATTTAATCTTTTTTTTTTTTTTTAATCTTTTGACTCCATTCTTTGCCATTTTATTTTTTGTAATTCTATCATTTTTTAAAATTCTTTTACGCGTCTTTAGTCCTTAGTAGAGAATAATCCATTGGAAAGTCGTTTGCGCATTTATTCAATATCCTTGATATCCATCTTAAATTGTCTCACTAGTGAGGACAAAAAAAACTAGGGCTGTCAAAGTTAAAGCGTTAATAGATTAATTAATCACAAAAAATTGTCGCATTAATCACGTATTAACGCAGATTAATCGCACTATTTTTTTTTTTAACCGTACTTGAGACTTGAATGTAACCGCGGATGGTTACATTGAAGGCTGCGCAGGTCAGTGATGAGGTCATTGCACGGCATTTCCATCACCTGTTGTTCCAAAACGAGCAGGGTGACTCCAGTTGGTGTGCTCGGTGGTAAATTTCGCGTTAAAAACACCCCGACTGGACTTTAGATGAAACAAAAGTAATTTGCGTTTAATTAATAATTGCTGAATTGCACCCAATTGATATGATGCTGTTACATTTTGAGCAATACACGCATGCATGCAATTGCGTACATGCATTTAATGTCAAAATATTACGGTATTTTGTATTTATTTTATATTAGGCGAATACGCAAGTAATTTAGCTGATTAATCGTGATTAAAAAGTGTGATTAATCAGGTTAAAATTTGTAATCGTTTGACAGCACTAAAAAAAAAAAAAAAACTTACTAGTACAGACACCTTAAGATGAATATAAAAGGATAACTAAATAAATGCTCAGTCCTTGATGTGTGACATTGTAAAATTATGTTGCGTAATATCTAGCAATTCACTAGTAGGTGCATAATACTATTAGTTGTAGTAGTGTTACTAGTGCAGCATCGTTTAGTAGTTGTGTTTTCAATTGCATACAAGTAGGCCAAAAAGTGACTATAGAAATGAAAAAAGAAAACAAAATCAACATTGAATGAGGGGGGGATTGGGGGCGCAATTAGATTGTTTTTCTGAATCGTTAAGCCCTAGTACATGGACCTTAAACTGGACATCAAGGATATGGAATAAGCAGCGTTCCACACCTTTTAGTGTCAAATCAAAGTGGCAACATAGCTTACTTACATAAAGCAGATGAACTTTGTTGTGTAACACATCCCAAAAATAGGTCAAAACGTTCGTGTTAAGGAGAACAAGAGTGACGTTTAGTTTCCGAACATGATGATGATGATGTCTTGGGCTAAAAAAAAAAAGAAAAAAAAAAAGTGAGCCAACGTGACCAATATAGTGCAGTGTGCAACTCGTAACAAAGTTTGGCTGACTCGGTCAAAAGATCACGTTTTGTTGGGGTTGTGGTCCGCTGAGGATGGAGGCTAGCAGGCACCAGTGGTTTGGGAAGCAAATCCTCTCGTGAGCGTCTCCTTCCCCTCTCTGGACGCCCCCCCCCAAAAAAAAAAATACACGCACGCACTCAAACACGCACGTACAGTAAAGCCATTGAGCATTTAGTCCGTATCCTTCATGTCCAGTTACTAGTACGCTTTTTGGCTTCACTCGCAAGATGCTCAAATGGCCTTATGGCAAGCCGTTTGGCTACTAGTACAACTGGAGACATTATCACATTTTAATAGTGCTTCACTAGTTTTGCTAACATACAGGTGTCCTACTAGTACATGGACTGGAAACTATATCCAGGCTATCAAAGCTGTTTGATATCTATCCTTAAGTCGTACTAGTAGGCCAGGATACTTGTAGTTGAAAAATGTTACTAGCATGACACAGTTAGTGTGCCCTAATTGTTCTACCAATGCTCTTTGAAGCCAAATAGCCATACCAGTACATGGATATGCTGGAAAAAAACGGCTTCGAAAAAACTGTCAAGGTCCATGTACTAGTGCGCTATTTATACTCAAGAGTATGACAACTTTACTAGTTACAAGTAGTTGTCCTACCAAAGTAGGACAAATACTTGTATCTAGTGGTGCAAAATTCTGCACTAGTTGACAACTACATGCTACTAGTACTAGGAGTGACACTATAAAATTCTACTCGTTAGCATCTAGCGCAGGGGTGGCCAAGTTCTGTTGTCGAGAGCCCCTATCCAGCCTGTTTTCCATGTCTTCTTCCTTCAGCGCAGCTGAATCTCATAATCAGCAAATCAGCAAACTTTGCCTGATAACGATCCTGAACATGAATCAGGTGTGTTGGTGGAGAGAAACATGGCTGGATAGGGACTCTCGAGGACTGAACTTGGACACCCCGATCTTGCGCTTTACTAGTACTAGTAGTGCACAAATGTGAAGTACTTTTCTGAAAATATCATGGATATCAAATACTCGTTATCCTTCATATCTTAAAGGGATACTCTACTTATTTAGCCTTTTTTTTTTGGCAGTCAAACATCAATATTTTGCCAATAAAAAATGTGATATTCTCATTATTTTTCATGTACAATTAGTACCTTTAAAAACACATTTTGCAATTTGCTGTCAATTGAAAATGACACAAGGGCTCAGGTAACCAATCACAGCTGAGCTTGTGAATGTCACATGACCAAACCTAGAAAACAGGTGAGCTGTGATTGGTTACCTGAGCCCTTGTGATGTCATTTTCAGTCGACAGCAAGTAGCAAAATGTGTATTTAAAGGTACTAATTGTACATGAAAAATAATGAAAGTATTAAATTAATTATAGACAAAATATTAACTTTTTATTGCTACAATGGGCTAAATAAGTGAAGTATCTCTTTAACGACTAAGAGTAGACTAGTATTTTTTTTTCCCACTACTCTGTGATATTTCTGTGCACTAGTAGGACTGCGTCTGGCAAAACTATCAGCAGGCATTTTGGTGCTACTAGTGTCCAGAAGGTGACTAAAACATGGCACGTGTGTTACTAGTGCTGTCCATTAATTTACTAGTAAGGTTTAATTGTGTAGTAGTAGTAGGCCGAAAGTGGTACTAGTAATGTCAAAAACATGATGTTCTTGAAGTGCACTGAATTGCCTCACTAGCGAGGATAATTAGTGTACTAGCGCACGGACGTAAAGTTCGTTATGAAGCATCTGGACTAACTGCTCAAAAGGGCTTTCCATACGCTTGCTTGACGTTACAAAATAACACATTTGTCTTTATCCTTGGCTTCCTTCTTGGCCTTGCGCTCGCCACTCGACGACTGCTTTCCCGGGCTGGGCGCCGTGGCCTGGCCGGCGGTGGGCGCCGCGACCGTCCCGCCGCCACCCGCCGGAGCGCCGGCTCCCGCTGCCCCTCTGTCCGCTTCGTCTCCCTCTGCGGCCTCCTGCTGAGCCTGCGGCACACACACAGACAACCACACGAGCTGACGATGAGTCCGTGCTCTTCCACTAGATGTCAGCAGATAAAATAAACCAGCTTCGACAGTTGCCATTCCTAGAACAGAATAAGAACTTCGTATTCAACTAAACAGGCCCAGATTTCACTCTTTATAGCCCCCCGTGGTGAATTGGATGCTTCCCATTTGTTCCAAGCCCTTCAGCGCCTTCCTCTAAACTCATTTCCATCTGCCTTGAGCCCCCTATCCCGCCCACATACCAACACACACACACCTGCGCCTGTGCCGCTTGTACCGCCGCCGCTTGCTCTTGCTCCTGTTCCTGGTAGTACTGCGATGCTCGGCGGTCCTCCTCCTCCTGCAGCTTTTTAGCGAGCTCCAGGTCGCTGATGGCGGGGAGCTGCTCCCACTGGAGGTCCTGGCTCTGCTGCTCCTGCTGCAGTGACAGCGCCATCAGGTAGTCCTGATGCGCACCAAGATGACACCAGTCAGGTCAAATGGGATTCAGTGGCTTAAATATTTTTATTTTTTATTTTTTTTAAATCCAGTAGTTAGGGCTGTGCAATTAATTGAAATGCAACTACAATTTCAATTATTACACTCCACAATTACAAAATCCACATTATTATTATTAAAAAAAAAACAAAAGAAAAGATGATTACTAATTTTTAAGTTGTTTGAGATTTTAAATTAATACGTTTGCACCTTTTTTTAAATTTTACAATAACTAATTTAATACATTTTGTTTCTCCAAAAGGAACTTTCATAATTATACTGCTTCAAAGAATTTTATTTGTCTTAAAGTGATACTTGACTCATTGAGCCATTTTCAGCAGTAAAAAGTTAACATTTTGTCTATAATTAATGTGGTACAGTCACTTAATTATTTTTCATGTACAATGAATACCTTTAAAAAGTAATTTTTCTAGTAGCTGTCGACTGATGATGACATCACCTGTGCTGAGGAAGTAGGTTACGACTAATCATGGCTCAGTTTACTGACCAAACCCAACAAACAGATGAGCCACGATTGGCCGTTACCTACTTCCTCAGCACAGGTGATGTCATCATCAGTCGACAGCAAGTAGAAAAAATACTTTTTAAAGGTATTAATTGTACATGAAAAATTATGAAGTTATTAAATTCATTCTGGACAAAATATTAACTTTTCACTGCTGAAAATTGTTCAATGAGTCAAGTGTCCCATTAACATTTTTTATGTTTAACACATTTTCTTACTTTGCACCAAAAAAATTAATGATCGCCCAATCATTATTTTACCAAAATAATCACGATGAATATTTTCTTCATAATCAAGCATCCCTAACTACAGTACAGTTTTTAAGTACAGTTTTGCTGTGTTTAGCTTGTAAAGGGGGTCAATCCCTCAAAAATTCTTGATATGCAGTCCTACTAAATGTGGTATTCTGATTAATATTGCATTAGTGGAATATGAGTTTAGCAGCAAAATCCAGAATTTTTGTTTTATCAATATCAGAAGACGGCCATTTTGCCACTTACTATTGAATGAAAAATGACATCACAGTTGCTCAGGTTTTAGGTAGCAACCAATCACAACTCATCTTCAGAAAACAGGTGAACTGTAATTGGTCGTTGCCTGAGCAACTGTGATGACATCTTCAGTCGACAGCAAGTGGCAAAATGGCCGCCCCTAAGATGGATAAAAAAGGCTGGATTTTGTTGCATAAGTCATATTCCACAAATGTAATATACTAATATTAATCGGAATGTCATCTTTAGACTAGTGAAGTCACATATAACATATTATTGAGACATGTTTAAGGTTGACTTCCCCTTTAAATACAAAACACTTGAATCTTATCTTTTAGAACACTTTGTTTTCAAAGATTTATTAAGGCTCACTACAACAATTTTTATTTTACTTTTATGGAGCAATACATATAAACAAAAAATACAACAATACTCACTCACAGATTTAGCATCTGCAAAGAACGACTAACATTACTGCAGCTTGGGTTTGATAGTCCCCATGTATTTCCATAGGGAAAAGATCTATTCTTCTTTGTCACATAAGAAAATATTTTTTTTTAATGAATTAACAGCATTTCTATTCATTTCAAATAGGAAAGATGATTTGAGATGCAATTGTTTTGATGAACTAGGATGGTCACAGAATTAATTCAATTCATATCGGAAATCCCTGCTGGACAGTACATTTTTTAGGGATAGTTCTGTTGTATTTACAATTTCGGTGCAATAGTATTTAATCTTAATAAATTGTTTTTAAACATATTTAGGTATATTTTTATTCAGCCTTAGTGTGCTACTATCTACTTCTTCTAAGAGACAAGTATTTTGTTTTTTAGGTGGTCCTTTTTTGTCCAGTTGTTTGAGAACCACTGACTTAAGGGTTCAATAAAGCAGCTCTCACTATGATGCAGTGCAGTTCCCCACAAACTCCAACCCAAACAATACACACAATACAGCTATATCTCTTGTAAATCTCATTAGATTGTCTAGCCATACTTTGACGTTTGATATACGATATATTCTCTTCCATCCTGGTGCAAACAACCTGATTGCACCATGGGTCTCATTAGTGCTTTCTCTAATCTAAAGGTGTTGATTATACCTTCCAAAATTGATTTCCCTTCCTCAAACCAGGCCTGTCGGAGTAAACAAGTCATCTATAAAGTCTGCCCGAGCTATTGTCTGAGTGGAGAATTTGTCAGCAAGTTCTGCTTTTGAACAGATGGCTGTGAAACCAGCAAAATTGCAGAGGAGACAAAAGCCTGATGAATAATTAAGGGCCATGGAGAAGCTTTGGTACATTGTGGAGAGAATTTTAGGGGTGCGGTAGGACTATGGAGGGGGGGCGTCAATTATGGCTCATCTATTATTGACTATTTTTGACAAGCGTGCACTTGAATTTGGGAAGTGGCAGCTACTGTACATTTCTATTTGTTTTTTTTTAGCCCCATATTGTCAAAGCTTGGAGCGGGACTGTATGCTAGCGGTTAGCATGTCTGCCTCACAATAAAGAGTTTTTTTTTTGTGAGAATTTAGTAAAATGAGCCATTTTAAAACATAAAACTATAATAGTTTAAGGTATTTTAAGTGTATATAAAAGAAGGAAAAAAGTGTTTATAGACGACCTTTGTTCTTTTTTTGTGTTAGTTTTTGACGGTGTAACAAGGACATCCTGGTTGCGTGAGGAGCAAAATGGCGGTCGTGCTAGCCTTGCCTGCGTCAGTGCTCAGACCTGGTCTATCTGATCCTGCTGTCCTCGATACACCGTCTCCGGGTCCGACGGGGGCCTCAACCGGAATTCGGAATCGCAGAAATTGCCATCTCCATCCACGTTGTGAAGACTCTCCCACACCACCTTCTCTTCCGTCAGGAAGCCTTGATCGGTCACCAGTAGGTATAGTTGACCCTGGAGATAAACGCACACACGCACAGTAAATAAATACAGTGGTGCCTTGAGACATGAGCGACTCAGCTTAGGACTTTTTCGAGATACAAGCCATCGTTTGGTCTTTTTTTTTTTTTTTTTTGACATGCTGAGATTCGAGCATTGTATGGTAGCAGCGAACTCAACTCACTTCACAATAAATAGTTCTTTGGAGGCTTGGGAACAAAAAAAAACAAAACAAAAAAAAAGGTTTCAAGCTCTCTCCCATTTGAAGCTTGCTCTCATGCAAAACAATGAGAAAACACCTTGTGTATTTAGAAAAAAAACAAAAACACTTATCTTAGCCTTTCAGTCCACTAGCTTAATGCTAATCGCTAATGCTAAATAGCAACACAGACAATATAACAGGAAGGCTGGAACAGATTAATGGCTTTCCCATTCGTTCTAATGGTAAAGGTGACTTGAGATACTCAAAGAGTTCTTGTGAATGATAAGACTCTTTATTAGCAACTCATTTTCAAGTCGATGTCACACAGAATCGGGCTAGAAACTCTTAAGTTCTCTTTCTAAGAATAAAGTGAAGCTTTCATCTGAAAATGTCTCGCTTGTTCATTGAGCTGAGGCACAAGCTACACATTTTCTTTTTTTGTGGACATGGGGTCATGAAAGTGACGCACAAAAGCTTTGCCTTCATTGGCAATGCCAACTGTGTGTGATAGTAAAGAGTTGAAACAGTACAAAGGAGTCACTTCCCCTCTTGCAGATAACAGGAAAAGTCTGGTCCAGCTGCGCTGATAATACAGCCAAGCAGCTGCTTGCAGCTCAGCTTTGCAGAATCACAATGCTATAAATGTAATGCGCATGTAAAAACACAGCTTTTTTTATTTTTTATTTTTTATTAAATCACTTTCACAGGAGTGAAAGCTACGCTGTGAAGACTGCGGAGCTTCAACCAAGAGGATAATGTGAGTGACAGTGCTACTACTTGAGAAATATATTTGTAGCCCTCCTGTAGTGTTTCTTTCAGAACAATTTTCAAGGGTCAATGTGACTCGTTTCTCATGTTTAATCATAAAAAAAATATCACATAATGCAATGCATTTTTTTCCCTTAGATTTTCCAACATAAGGTTTTAAGGGCAAAGGTATATTTTTTTTAAATACATGGTGATTTATACTTGACTATATCGTAGATTTTTTTTAAAGACTACTTTCCTACATTTATCTTATTTACATTTAGTACATATGAACTTTTTTTTTAATGTAAAACATTTAGAGTTGCACACATTCAGCATAGGAATACATTTTCACCGATTTTTTTTTTTTTTTAGTCCGATTCCGATATTTGGAAGGATAGAATTCTGATAAACAGGCATTTAATAAAAATAAAAAAAATTAAAAAATGTAATGAATAAAGTAACTTCTTACACCTACAACAATACAGATGCGAATTACAGGCAGAACTTAACTGTTTTACAAATACTTTGTCCTTTTGTATTTAACATTACAACGAGAGAAAATTTGGCAAGAATTTTTTTTGCCATTTTATTTGATATTTTTATTGGCGCAGTTAAAGGCCATTATCTTTGTAGGCAAGAAAAAACAAAACAATTTTAAAATAGCTAAAACTGGCCAATGATGTGATTGCACAACTGTGCACACTTCTTATAACTGAGCATTGGACTGTTTTCATAATTGACCAATCACACTGAAACTCACGTGATCAACTAAAATTCAAATGCCTCTGAATAACCCCAAATCAAGTTCAGATGTTTTAGTAGGCTTTTCGTGCCTTTTTTTTTTTTTTTTTGCTGTCTAACAGAAGCCTGGAGTTTTTATGCTGAAACTGACAGCTATTTGGAACAGTGCGCGATTCCCTCCACCATTACTGAGGGCTCAGTTCTCAGGTTAAAGGTCACATTACTGGTGGAAACATTCTGAAATGATTTGTCTTGATGAATTTTTTTTTAAATCACAAAAATCTGGCATTTGAACAGGGATGTGTAGACTTTTTATATTCAATGTAATTCCATGTGATTTTTTAAATTCTTTTTTGGGCAGAATACATTTGTCTTTATAGTAACATATTCTTCACATTGTCATAATGGGGTGTTGTGTGTAGAATTTTGAGAGAAAAAAAAAAGAATCTAGTCCATTTTGGAATAAGGCTTCACATAACAATATGTTGACAAAGTGAAGCACTGGGAATACTCTAACTGCGAAGGGTATATTTACAATAATCTTTCCCGACAACAATGATGAATGCTAGTCCGTATTTCGCAATTTTTACCTTGTATTTAATCATGGTGCTGAAGTGGTTATTCCTGAAAAAGACGCAGAGTTCTCCCTCCTGCACGGTGGACGTGAGCTCACACAGGCCGTGATATGTCAGCTGAGTGGCCGTGCTGCTCAGGAACTGCTCGGCCACAATGCCTGCCACACACGCAGAAGGAAGATTACAATTGGTGGCAAAGTTGAACAATGTCAGTGCATGCCTTTAATCGTACTTCTACAATCACAACACCCTCCTTACTCATCAACACGAGACACGATCTGGAGATCTTCTCAGAAAAAAACCCCTGCAGCACCGCCTGCAGTAATTAAACCTTCTGGAAGGCTCAGTTTTGATCGACACTGTCAGTGAGGTATTCCTTTCAAAACGTTTATTTTTAGCTGTGCTAAGAAGGTTAGCTTTTCGTTTATGTTTGTAAATTTTTTAGCAGGATTATGCAAAAAGTGGACTTACTTTTTAGAAGGCGGGCTCACGGTTGACCCAAAGGCTTTAAAAACGACTGTCTTCAGCTTTTTTTTTTTTTGACTTGCAAGATGCCAGCGCTCTATCGTGACAGTGAACTCAACTCACTTCACAACATGAGAAGTATTGCCACCCCTAGTATATATGGGAGTGTGACGATATATTGATATCACAATAAATCGTGATGCTCCCGATAGATTATCGATATGTCTACGCAAGTATCGAGATATTTGTAGTTAATATACAGCCACAATAACAGCTCCATTGTTCATGACTTATTAGGCAATTACTTGGTGGGCCACTAGGGGGAGCACCTCAAAAGTGTGGCAGGGAAATGGACGGAAGTCTTCAGGCGAAGAAGACTGATGAGCTTAGTTTTAAAAATTATTCTTATAAATATTATTTTATTTTTATTTATTTATATTATTATTATTATTATTATTTTATTTATATTTTTATATGTGTATTTATATCATATTTATATTATTTTTTATAACAATAATAACAATAATAATAATAATTATTATTAATTATTATTTATTTGATATTTATTTGATTATTATTTTATTTTTATTCATTATTATTATTATTATTATTATTATTATTATTATTATTATTATTAATAGTAGAAGTAGTAGTAGTAGATTAGTTTTATCGGAGATTATCGAGGATTTATTACCTGAGTAATATATCGATAATCGCGGTATCGCCATATCGCGAGGTAATAATTATTTTGAGCCTTGTATCGCATATCATATCGTATCGTGAGGTAGCCAGAGGTTCCCACCTCTAGTGTATATATATATTAGGGCTGGGACTCTGACTGTCTCACGATTCGATTCGATTACGATTTTTGGGTCTACGATTCGATTTAGGATCGATTTTCGACAACTAATATTACTGAAGAGTTGAGACAAACTCCATGTTGTATACCCGATGTCTGTTTTTTACTCCCCCCAGGTGGCCAAGTTTCACACAAGAACGAGCAACACAATGTCCGTTGAATTATAGTAGAAAGTTATTTCAAGGATAACAACATAGAGTGCTATTTTTATGCTGTTCTACAAGCATAATAATGAACTAAATTAAACTTGTATCTCACTAATACCTCAATGAACTAAATTAAACTAATATCTGACAAGTTAATATTGCACAGGAGTACCCAATGAGAAAGGTGAGACAGCTGCTCACGAAGGCTGGTGTTGAGTGGGCAAATGTTGAGTGACCAAGTTGAAGTGTGCCGTCAAGGAAAGCATGACTTGTGTTAAGTGGGTCACCGTTGTGTCGCCGCACGCACGTCTCGCTTTGATTTGCTCTTGGCTGGCAGTTTGTCGAGTGGGTTTGCAGTGGTGAGCCCATTAGCAGTATGCATGCACCGGAGTGTAACGTGCCTTTCAATGGACTGATGTTGTTTATCAGGTCTGCTTCAGCGTTGTTTAGTATTTGTGAAGCAATAAGTGAATTCTAATGTTACCCCACTAGTTGCGAATAGCAAACATTTGCAATTGATGATACCTCCAAAAGATCTGTACATATCACAAAATGGTGGTAAGGCATTACTTTAAAGAATATACAGTTGTATTGTTATATTGCTAATAGAGGTGTTTACATTTTTTAAAATCATAATTAATCGCATGACTTCAATAGTTAACTCATGATTAAGCGCAAATTTTATATCTGTTCTTGTACAATAAAATGTACAATAAAGTATTCTTTTTCTAAGTTTTTAGACTCTTGTTAACATAAAACTGGGGGGAAAAAAAGGTCAAACTAATAGAAATATGGCTATATTTTTTTGATGCACTAATTTCCTAATAATTCATAAAATTGAGTTAAAATTAAAAAAGATTACTGTACTGCAAAAAATGAGTGTGATACTGATTTGTGTTGAGGTCATTTTTCTGCCACTAGATGGCATAATTGAATTTGTAGGATGGTGGAGACACCTCAGTGCATTTTTCTTTTCATATTAAGAGCTATCTAATCTTTAACATGAAATAACTTGTAAAATTCTGCATTTTTAAAATTGTAAAATACAACTTGAGCCCAATCTCCACAAATATATGCATTATTATTAAATTTATTACTGTTAAATTTTGACGTGGACGTGTCCACTGCATTGCAACTGGAATTCCTCCAGTACAGGCTTTCCAAGTAAGGGCTGGTCATTAACTCATTCACTCCCAACCATTTTCACTCAAGTGTTTTCCTGGATTTTGACTGATTTTTCAAGCCCGTGAAATATTATGTTCTATAGCTATAAAAATATGGAACATACCAAAAGAGAGATTACAGTCTCTTCTATTATCAGGGAAAAAAGTATATTCCTATCCGTTTCCACTGTGCAGCAATTAGCAATAGAACATGGCTAAGTTTCATCATTTTTCACAATTCTGCTTAGAACTGTGGGAAAACTGTGGGAGTTTTAACATGGCCTGGTTGATCTCTTATACTCTGCTGCCACTCAACCATTTTCTGCAGTAGAGAGACTGCATAAAAGCCTTCTCTAAGCTCTGGCATAAAAAACAACAAAAAACGTATAAATACGTCTTTGGGACACTTAAAACATTTAAAATATGACGTATTTATACGTTTTTGGGAGCTAATGAGTTAATCACGCGTTAAAACAATTTATGGCATTAAAGGAACTTTAAATTCACTCAAAATTAACACACTTATTTTGACACCCCTAATTGCTACATATTTTGCTTCACTGTTTGAGTCCAAATAGCCATTGTTTAAAAGGTTATAACACCGTGACATTTTCATTTGTATCTCAAAGCACCATGCTATTATGATTAACTCGTTTTAGCCAGTTCGTAGACTACACCTAAGGGCGGAAAATAACTTGTAACGTGTTTCGGTGTAAGACAAGTGCGGGCGCAGCGCAAGGAGAGAGCCCAGGCAGAGACGCACTGACCTTCGCCTGCCAGCTCGCTGTTGTCTGACTGTTTACAGGATATTATCTTCTCCACCAGCTGGTTGTAGCTGCAGTTGCCCACTGCCTTGACAATGTCGCACATCTGCAAATAAAGATAGGCGCTGTGGGGAAAGAACATTTGCCAAGAAATAATGCAGGCTGCACAAAGCTCCCGTTAGTCATGAGAAAAAAATGCAGGGTTGAAGCAAGCGCCCTACCTGCCTAGGATAAAGTACCGCAATTGTTCTAGCTCACTTTTCACAAATGTGAATGGCCAAGCCATACCTGGGGGTCCACCAGCCAGCCGTGGTAGAGGGGGATGTCCAGCAGATCAAACACAATGCATTCTGGGGTGTACTCAAAAACTCGCACGCCTGTGAACTTCACATTCACATCCAGGCCCGTCTGGAGCTTGTGCAACACTGCCATGGCGTCGCTCATGTTCTAGGAGAAAAAGAAAAAAAGGGAACGGGTAGGGGGATAAAGCCATGTTAACATGGGTTCAACCATCCATTCATTGCATATTTGATGAATTGAGTGTTCTACCGATAATCCCATCGACTGACTAAGTAATCGAATATTTGTAATTATTATTATTTTTTCCATTACTAAACAATATCATTGACCAATCAATTAATTGTCCGGCCGATTTAATCAGAAGAGCTCTTTTAAATGTTTTCTGATTTTTTTTATTATTTTTTTTTAACATTACAACATAAGACAAATATGACTTTCAAACAAAAAAGGTACATTTTTGATTATTTGTCTGTTGTGAAGTTAAACAAAATAGTAAAGGGAAAGTATTGTAAAACAGTCAAATGTTGTGCCTGTAATTCATATGTTATTGTTGAAAGCGGTAACAAAAAAATAATAATAATCATATATTTTGTTAATTAATCAGCTGCTTAATCTGTTATTGGAATTTTATTAGGCCAAATAATAGACTAGGCATCGGCCTAAAAAAATAAAATAAATAAATAAATACATATCAGCTGGGCACTAGATAATACTGTGCATGTGAGGTGTAGGTATTATTTCTGTCCACATGGGGTTGTCATCCTCACGTTCTACTGTAGTATCTGTGACTTTGAGTGTGTATGACTTTCAAAACCGAGGCCTGATCTGGTGAGTGACGTGGGTGTCAGCAAATGACAGTGTACAGTTTGCTGACACAAAGTTGGGCACAAATGTGGATATCTGTGAAATATTGTTGTGTACAGAAAAAGGGACTGAGCCCTATAGCAAATAGTGAAAAAAATGTGATCATCACCCCCTAAAAATACTAAATAATTTCCTACATTAATATTTTACACAGTAAATATACAAACTGTCACCCTAAAAAAAAATTCAAATCATGTCAAACTCATTTTACAACATTACCCTTAGAGGTCATTTGCCTACAGATAGCAACTCAGGCCCAACTTTTATTACTCTAATAATCAATTAGTTGTTGATTAATTTATAAATTTTGACACCTTGAGAAGATTAAAAGGTTAAAAAAAAGCACAAAAAAGCTAATCTACGAAGAGCTAGAGGATTACTGTAATCCTTTTAATAAACAATGTGATGAAAACAAACAATTTTTTGACACAGCCTTAAATAGCATCCAGTGCGACTGGTATACTGTAGATTCTAGCCTGCACACTGTCAGCATAGCAGCCCATTGATTTTTCTACCTTTACAAGAAACCATTAGCTGCTTGACTGTTACAGCTTTTATCCAAAGCACCGCCTCCCTTCTTCGGGTCTGTCCAGTTTGACCATGCGTAAGCTCTCTTTGATGACATACATCTGACATGATAATGCAGTCCAGCAGCTGTCTAATGAAGGCTGCTGGGCCATTGAGCCACACAATCAACAGGATGATCAGTGGAGAAAATTGAACCCAGAAGAAGAAAAGAGACATGCTAATAAGATCAAATGATTTGATTACTGGCTTATCTTGGTGTAATGTCTACATGTTCCGTCTGTGTAAAATAGAAAATCATACAAAAACAAAGCACTTTATGATGCTTATAACTTGTGTATTAAAATGTCTTGCGGAAACTCATTGCACAATAAAATAGCTGACATTGAACTGCTAAGATAAACTACTCGCAAAAAGTCTTGTCAATGGATGGCTTTAAAGAGAAAGCACGCGATGTTGTACTTGGCAGGAGTAAAAACGCACCTCTTTGAAAAACACCCAC
Source organism: Festucalex cinctus (assembly GCF_051991245.1). Taxonomy (NCBI): domain Eukaryota; kingdom Metazoa; phylum Chordata; class Actinopteri; order Syngnathiformes; family Syngnathidae; genus Festucalex; species Festucalex cinctus. The sequence goes on from NC_135414.1 coordinate 7,464,394, forward strand.
GATTTTGAATAGGTGAGCATTAAGCGTCAACTTTTCATTGCCTTGTTACTCACACTCATGCCTCGCTATGTAGGAGTTATGTGCAACGAGCGCCAGGCGCCCACACACCTGAGAACCTGATGAATCCGAGTCGGACCCATTCTTGCGTTCAGCCCTAAAGCGTCTCCCAGCTGGCTGCAAGCCAAGCTGCCATTAAAAAGTCTGGACTCAAGATAAGCCCTGCAGCTGAGCCCGCTTATGACAATGACATCTGAGCGCTTCAGCGTTTTCATTACGCTACTGGGAGGAAACAAGGTAAGCAGATACACTGTACTGAATCAGATATACTTTAAGAGTGAAATAAAAAATTCTGTCTTTAAAAAGAGAATCAATTGTTTAGTGTAAGAGAGGTAACAAAGTGTTTACCGTTGGAGTGTTTTACTGTAATTATAAGGTGCTGTTTCTTGTATTTTGCCCCTCTCGTAGGTAGTGATAATTTCGTCAATAAAAACTAAACAAAAATAATTTCGTCAACACACATTTTTCACCGGACTAAAACTAGACTAGATTAGACTAAAACCCTCATTAATAAACAATAACTGGGACTAAATCTGTATGCATTTTTCGTCGACTATTGAAGACGAGACAAAAATGTACTTCACTTAATAGAAACTGAACTAAAATCAATGGACATTTTAGTTCATGAACAAAACACGGGACAGATAGGAAGAGGATTCACGGTAAAAGGTTGTTTTTTGTTGTTGTTTTTTTTAGTAAATTATAGTTTATAACATTAACCCAACGGCCATAACGTTCCAACAATAATGTTAATCCAACCGCCAACTAATGCTAGCTAACTTACTAGCTCACAGCATGGATCCATAGGTAGCCACTTGTTGAGATACTGTAATTGTGTATGAATGGACATTTTAGTTCATGAACAAAACACGGGACAGACAGGAGGTGGATTCACAGTAAAATGTAAAAAAAAAAAAATGCAAATTATAGTTTGTAACATTAACCCAACGGCCATAACGTTCCAACAATAATATTAATCCAACCGCCAACTAATGCTAGCTAACTTACTAGCTCACAGCATGGATCCATAGGTAGTAGGGGTGTGAATTGCCTAGTACCTGACGATTCGATTCGTATCACGATTCACAGGTCACGATTCGATTCGATACCGATTAATCCCGATACGAATTTATAAGTCGATTGTTGCGATTTTTTTTCATTCAAATTTAGAAAATACTAATCAGTAAGCTTGTAGAGTGCAAGATTTATATGAAAATGTATTATTTATTTATCTGAAATTTCAGTCTTATAGAGGTTGTAATCTGTTTCATGTTTGAACAGCATTAAAATAAAATATTAAGGCTTAATGTTCCGTTCATATAACATTCTTCCATGCTCAAGGTGTGAATCCTAACCCGAAGTCAGACGTTTTGTTGAATATTTTTCCATTAAAACTGGAAATTTAAAAATCGATTCACACACACACACACACAAAAAAAAAAAGGTAATGATGATAAGACGTTGAATCGGTAAGACTACCGAATGAACAATTCTGAGCTCTAAAAAAAAAAAAAAAAAAAAAAAAAAAAATCGATTTTTTTTTTATTGAATCGATTCGAGAATCGCGCGATGTAGTATCGCGATATATCGGCGAATCGATTTTTTTTTAACACCCCTAATAGGTAGCCACTTGTTGAGATACTGTAATTGTGTATGAAGTTTTTTCATCAAAAATATGAGAGCAAATTTCATGTGAAATAGTTTTAAATCTGAAATGTTCAAAATCATCTGCCGTCAAAAAAAATATGCAGGGGTAAAAATGATTGTCCTGACTAATACTAGACTAAAACGTTGACAGTTTTGGTTGACTAAAACTAGACAAATAAAATTGTTTTCTTGGACTAAAATAAAGACTAAAATGCTAGATTTACTGTATAGTGGACTAAATATAGACTAAATAAAAAAAACGGGATGAGGTTGACTTACCCTGATAAAAACTAACAAGCGTGATTGAAACTGGACTGAAACTGAGAATTTAAAAATGGCTGACAAAATTAACACTACTCGTAGCTAAATAAGATAAACTGAATATTACATAACAAAAACCAATGTATAATTTTCTTAATATGGGGGGTTGGGGTGGTGGTGGGGGGGCTTTGGAGAAATACAGCAAAACTTGTTTTAGTAATATTATTGACATTAGCTTTACGCGAAGGGGCAAAAAATCGATTACCGTTGGAAATCAAATCAGATTTTATTTTATTTTATGTCAGTTCTAGTGCAACATTGTTTACAGTTTACAGTGGAGACGAGCGCCACGGCCCGAGAGCGTCTTCATGCTTTTGACGCTTGATGTGCAGCGTTGAGGGGCAAATCCCCGGTTCGACACATTTGAGAGTGTGCGGATTAGGACTCTGCCGATCTTCACAGACGTCGGGATTAGCCAAGCTTTGTAATGGACCACATCTGGTCCATCCAGCAGCAGATGAGCACCATCAGATGATATGATTAGGGCCGCATCACTCGCACTCATCTGGGCTGGTGATGGATCCCGGCTACATCAGGTCATTAGAAACACAACAGGCTTGAACTGAAAGGACTGGGCTAATGTTTCACACTGAATTGGTCAAATACATGAATGGCTGACATGTAAATATACAGTATTACTGTATAGTACAATGTTGCTGCACAAGATGTATGGAAAGCCATTTGAGGATTTTGTTTTTTTCCCCATATTCTTCATATCCAGCACAAGGTCCATAGTAGATTTTGAAATCGCAAAGGCTTCAAGATTAGAAATTTGGGCGCGATGGTAGGCTTTACTTTAGGCGATTAACAAAAACAGATTTTAATCAGAAAAACGATTCTGATTTACCCAAAATGATTTGAATTGTTCCATTTTAAAATGCTTGAATGATATTGCACCCCATGTATCGAGCTATGTCTTGAATCGTCTTTTATGAGAGATGCACACCAGGTATAAATTGGGTTAATGTTGCTGATGATTTGTTGTTTCTTTGAATTTAATTCGCTTGGATTGTTTGGCATGACAAAAGCTACATCAAATCAAATCGAAATCCTTGAAAATCCACCGTTCTTGAATTGTATCATATCCCATAAAATTATTAAATATTTGCATTATTGTTGTAATCTGATTTACAACTAACTGACTTTTGTTTACATTACAATTCTTTGGTAGAATTTTGTGAAGTTATCGTAAACGCTTAGAAGACTGCAAGTCAAAGTATTTAGTAACAACGCTAATTGAAGTAAATAAACTATCTTTCATATTAATTGATCGTTTGCCTTCATTTTAGTGAAGGCTTAACCTCAGACCAAAACTTTAATTAGGTTTATTGTAATCCAGATGACTTTATTGTTTGTGTTTGTTAAAAAAAAATATTCACATATCAAATTGCAATCTTGAAAACAACAACAACAAAAAAAGCAATTAGATTAATTTTTCTAAATCGTTCATCCTTAGTCTTTGTCCTAGTAAGACAGTTTAGCGCACTAGTAGAATGACAAAGGGCACATTAATTTCATAGAACGACTGTGTCTGAGCTGACTCTACTACTGGAAACTAGTTGTTTGGTTGAACAACTTTAATGGTACAACTGGAAGAATCCCTTTGGGATAAATTGCGGCCCTTCATGTTCATGAATTTCTACTGTGCTGTGGTTTGAACAAGTACTTCTGGGTAAGCTATTAAAACAAAGGAGGCATCGTTAAAATGAGGTTTACGATGGGACATTTGCCTTGCAACGGTGCAGCTCAGCTCAACGGAGACAAATACACATTGCAACACCGGACTCTTCACTTACACAGCTTGCTCCTCTGAGTAAATATTAAACAACCGCTAAAGAGCAGCGACTGCTATTTTAATCCTCATACACTCGTGTGACAAATGATGTATGAACGTGAATGTAAAAATAGAACTGTTGTGAACTCCTGGTGTAAACGGGTCAATCCAACAGGCAATGAAAACAAAAATCCTTTTAGAATGCAGTGAGCAGGGTACACGTTCACAATTCATTTAGTCATTGCCAAACTCAATTTTAGGCTTAGATCAAAAAACATAAAATGAAAAAATGGGCCACTTGACTGATTTTGATTTTAATATCTAAATGGTCAGGTGACCTGGAGCATCATTGGCAACAGACATTACATACAACACGACATTACATCTGTGCTGCAGGGAATTTGGTGCGCTCAGTAGTCAACTTGTGGCTGGTGTGATGGTATGTCGTGTGATTTCTTTATTATTTCAATCCCTTCATCTTCATTCTAACTATGCCGAGCAAAAAACAAAAGTGGTCGGACAAATATGTGCAATATGAATTTGCATGTGTAACGGAACGTATGGTGTTCCACAGGGTTCAATTCTGGGGGTTCCGCTGTTTTCTTTGTATCTGTTGCCCCTGGGTTCCATCTTTAAAAAAAACAACAACAGCGGTGGTTGTTTGAAAGAGCTCTATAAATATAGAGGTGATTAAAGTGATGGGAGTTAGCGCTTAATGCTAACATACAGGTATAATGGGAAACACCATAAATGGGCTAACAGAAATTAGTATTCCTTGCTATTAAGTTACACTCCCTGCTAAAGTTTACTGTAAAACTGACACACAAAACAAAATGCAAAAAAACCCAAACAAAAACAAAACAAACAAACAAAAAAAACTATAGTCACAACATCCACTAGCTTAAAGGGACAGCAACATAAAAAAAATCAACTTTTTGGAGCTTTTAGTCGTGTTAAAATGCTAATTCCTTACCAAAAACATAACCTAAGTGATTTTTTCCTCCATTCACCCCTCTCTGAGAAATTCTAGGTCATTCAGCTCTCCAAGTACCAGCCCCTCCCAACCTGAGAAAATTGACGTCATAAGGTGCGGACACACCCCCGTCTGCCTCTGCGGACTAAACGCACGGCCACTTTCTCTGAGGCCTCCATGGGATAGTGACAAGCCTTTATCAGTAAACATTCTGTCCAAATGAATTCAAAGCAATCAATTATCCTTCACATTTGCAATGCCAAAGTGAAATGACATTTGTTGTCTTAAAATCCTAGAAAGGTTCTAGCTTGACACTTGTGTAAACTGCAAGTAAAACTTTTGCAATGTTGAACCTAACTGAACAAATAGTATAGTGGTTAGTGTGCGCTCTGTAAACAGCAAGTCCCCGGTTCGAGACCAACTCAGGTTTTTTTTCCCCCCGTCCTTCTTCTTTCCTATCCCTTCTTTCCTCTTCTCCGCTCCTACTCCACGATTTCTTACGGAACAGAGTAGTTTTGTTTCAAATGTTTATTGAAGAATTGGTTTGCGTCAAGTTGCATGGCCATTTAGAGGGCTGACCTCCAACAGCAGACTGCAGTCGGCTCGCTGGGGGCGCGGCAATCACAAGGAGAGATGCGGGGTTATACTGAACTGGGCGTTTTACTTCCGCATTACAAAGATAACCAGCAAAACACCTAATATTTAATAAAAAATGACATTGCCATGGTGTCAATGGTGAGATTTAATCATTATATGCCGACAGTTAACTTTTGGATGGTCTTAAAATACCGTGGTCGTGTAATCCCTTTAAGGTTGGTTCAAGTAAAGAATTGTTGTTTACATCAACATGAAATAATATAGGTTAGGGGTGTTAAAAAAAATCGATTCGGCAATATATCGCGATACTACAGCACGCAATTCTCTAATCGATTCAATAGGCAGCCGAATCAATTTTTTAACATCCATTTTTGATGAAAATATATTCAACAAAACGTCTAATTTTCACACCTTAAGCATGGAAGAATGTTATATTAATGGAACATTAAGCCTTAATATCTTTATTTCAATGCTGTTCTAACATGAAAAAGGTTACAACCTGTTTGTTAAATACAGTGGCTCACAATTATAACACTGAAGTTTGAGATCAATAAATAATACATTTTCATACAAATCTTACAGTGTACATATACAAGAATGGTATTTTCTAAATTGAGTAAAAAAAAAAACAATCGTAACAATCGACTTGTAAATTCATATTGGGATTAATCGGTATCGAATCGAATCCTGACCTATGAATCGTGATACGGATTGAATCGTCAGGTACTAGGCAATTCACACCCCTAATATAGGTCATACGAAGTCACTCAATTTAGTTTCTGTGAAGTCAAATAGGACATAATTGTTACAGTGTAGCTTAATGCTAACATATAACGGGAAACACCATAAATGGGTTAACAGAAATTCATAGATTTTCCATATTCTGAGTCTCAATCCCTCGTGAGGTCCACTGTATACTGTTAAAAGCAGAGGTGCATAACGAACCACGATACATTTAATTTTTGTCTGCCAAATGAAAATGGAAAGAACAAACGATTCTTCACACTCTTGACCTGAGCTTCCAGTACCACCCACTGTTGTCTGCAGCAAAACAAGTGGCGCACGGACACCCACATGCATTAGAGCTCCCAGGCCAGAGTCTAGGATTAGACTGCCATAATTACCATGCAACGCAAAACTCCAGCCCCTCCCTGAAGACGTCGCTGATTTATTTAAGAAGTTGCGTTTCAGCCCCGCTTAAATTTAGAAAGCCGGTGCCACTGAGCAACTGAGCATCAGCGAGCAAGCGCGCTGCCAAAAATTTCTCCTCTCCTTTCAAACGTGGCTTCAAATCATCCACAGATGTGCTGCTGGAGCAAGGACAGGCCGCAACGTAGGCAGGCCACAGGAGATGGGAGGAAGCAGAGGAAGTGCAGCTCCATCTCCAATCCGAGTGACTCGCATGGTGAACCACACGCAAAAACACACAAAGCGAACCGCAGTAATAGCCTGAGGCCAAACCCGGCCGTGCGTCTCTAAGCATTCGCCGCCATTGCTGAACGACATCACACAACCCGGACCTCCGTTGTTCACAAGATGCATATTATGTAATACGGAGAGTGGTGGAGTGAGTGCTATGCTTCACTTTTATGAGATTTGCATTCAACTTTGCGTCAATGTTTGCAGTAAAAAACATCCTCTTACATTTTTTGATGACATTACAGCACAACGTTTTGCTTTTGTTAGCTAGCTAGCTAGTTAGCTAGCTGTCAGTATGCTGTAGTGCTGAGCCACTGCAAACTACAACCATATTGATAAAGCTGTTGCTAAATTCAAGGCAGGATACACCATGAACTGGTCGCCAGCCAATCGCAGAGTTCATAGACAAACAACCATTCACATTTACACCTATGTCTTCAATGACCCAAACACCTTTTTTGGAATGTGGGAAACTCAAACCCTCAGTAGTCAGTACTGTGAAGCTGACATGACAAGGATTGCCAGTGAGTAAAAGCACAATTATTCGTAATGCTGATCTGGAAGATATTGTAGTTAGGACTTACCTGTTCATAATTTAGCCGCTGGGCCTCAGAGATCTCTTTAGGTTTGGTTTCCAGGATGTAGTCTCCTGCAGGGGCACATAAAGCCTGCTCAGTATTGCCAAGACAATCATAGCGCCTACTCGCAGACTGCCTGCACGGCATCGTTTGGTGTTGCATTTCCTAACCCTGCAAAACCAAACAACTTGTATATAAAACTCATCCGAAGGTTCTATTTCAGAAACTGTTAAATGCCATACGCATTTTACTTACGTATGTACGTTATCACATACTTGTCACATACGTCCTCAAACACATCATCTCCCATGACTTCTTCTTATCTTGCTGCTAATATACTGTTGTTTATTGTATGAAACAGTCTGAAAGATGTCTTGAAATTCATCAGTGAGATTGGTGTTAGTGGTCAGGTCCACGGATTCTACAAGGGAGCTTTCGCCAATGTTGGTCGCAATCAAATCGGCTGACAAGATCTTGAGGATAGCGGCAACAAAGAAGAGAATAGACTGTGCTATCAATGTGACTTTCCCATTTTGAAGGGTTAGGATTAAAACTAAAATTTTAAGTTAAGGTTAAAGGCTATGGTCAAGAGACAGTAGTTTAGTATACTCAACTGTTACTCATTTTTATTCAGAATTATTTATACAATGATACCTCAGCTCACGAACATAATTGGTTCCCAGAAAGTGTGTGTAAGGCGAAAAGTTCATCTTCCGAACATTTATTTTCCATAAGAAACCATTAAAATGAGAATAATCCGTTCCCAGGTCCCTATAAAATATAATTTTCTACTAAATAAGCCTTAAAACTACACAAAAATATATCTTATTTTATGTATAATAAATGTGCTATTGTATTGTAATTAAAGAAATAAACTGTACTGTATAATAAAGTCGTTTTATTTACCTTTGTGATGGTAGTTCTTAAGGATGGTAGCAATGGTAGACTTACTTCATTCGCGAGCGTTTCACCGAGTAGAGTGTTTATGGAACGGTTGCCGCTCATTCGCGCTTTCGTGCTCACCGGAGCGGAGGAGGTGTGTCCCTTGGTGAACAAGGAAGTGGAGCACTTTAGCGAGTCAACAAAAAGTGAGCACCGCCAACTACTTTCACTTCTTTCCTGGGACTAAACAGCCGTGGCACTATTTTCTCCTTTTTTGAGGTACGTGATAGCACTTTCGCTTTTTTTAGTGGCGCGAACTCCATTCACTACAATGCAAACGCCCCGCCAAATCGCCGTCCCTCGCTTTTGGTGAGAACGCAGCATTAGGCTTAACACTAGCCTGTGGTGGGGTCCCATAATAGCAAAAGTACACTCAATATGGTCCAAAATGTCTATCAAACACAAACCACGTCCGCACTCAAAGAAATGGGGTGACGAACTGGGACGCCGTGAGCGTGCGTCAGCTTCTCGTGGCCGCCACAGTGGCGCTGTTCGACCGTGTGGTTTGGTTCGTCCGCCGAAAACTAGTTCGTCAGCAGAGACTATATGCTCGCGAATTTAATGTTCTTGAGGCGAAAAGTTCGTGAGCTTAAGCGTTCGTCAGCGGAGGTTTTACTGTACTAACAACTAAACCACTGCCAGGCCAGTTAAATCAGATCTTTGACATTTATAGCCGTCAATGGCATTGAATGAGTTAACTTACCATTTCAGTAATATTTTACACTTAATGTGAACATTTTTTACTTGATTTTGAAGAAAAATAATTATCTTGGACTTGTCTGGTTTCGCAATGAAATTACCTATTTGAAAAGATCTCTTTGAAAGACTTTTCTATCCATTTTTCTAATTAGCCTCTTAATTGTCTGATTTACATTAATAATAATAATAATAATAATAATGATAATAATAATAATAATAATAATAATAATAATAATAATAATAATAATTCAAGGTTATATAGTAACTTGGAATTACCTAAATGTAAAATGCTACATTAAACCTGAGGGCGACACGGTGAACGAGTGGTTAGCATGTCCGCCTCCCAGCTCTGAGGACTCGGATTCGAGTCCAGGCTCCGGCCTTCCAGGGTGGAGTTTGCATGTTCTCCCCGCGTCTGCGTGGGTCTTCTCCGGGCACTCCGGTCTGTTCTTCATTCACATTTATGTACATATTTTGACAAAAGGAACTCCCCCCCGCCCCAGGGGAAACACTTATTTTCACATTATCTGTGAAGAAAATATTGTTTTTGTATTATTCTTGTGGAAGTTAATGCAGGGAGGAGAATAACTTGCTGATTTGAAATCTTGTTAGGAGAACTAAAGTAAATCCCAAAAGGGAAAATAACACAGAGCTAACACCTGTCAGGTAATTTCATTGTCATTTTTTATATGTAAGGGGTTGGGGCATAGGAGCAATAAAATTGGATTTTTGTGAGGAAAAACTAGGGATGTCATATGAGAACTTTTAATTGGCTTAAAGCTAAGGTAGGGAGAACTAATTGGTTTAGTATGTTTTATTGCTACTCCGGCAATACAATTTATTTTTTTTCTTTTCAAAAAATTATATGATATATATTGCAAATCTTGCAGACGCCAAGTTAAGGTTCACAAGGCTGATTTCGAAAACCAAGCAAGAGTTCCCAAGAAATATGATAGTAAATGAGCCCCTGTCAGTCATTTCCAAAGTACAGTATAAGCAAGGTCATCATCGAGTCCCCACCGTCCATTCTGTTGCTGTTTGAGTTCTATTGACCTAACTGTGTAGCAGCAGACAGCCGTCTCTCTCTCAAGCTCGGCTTCTTCCCCCGCAAAAAGATGCAGTTACTGTATTTCCACTTAATGATTCATAAATTTGATGGAAGTAAAATATTCGCACCATGGCGATGAATGTGCTATTGTAGTCAGCTAGTTGTTAAGCGCTCACACTCTTGAGACTTTTTGAACAGAATGGGAAAGCGCCAACATTTCTCACCGGACTCCAACATAAAATGCGGCTCATTTGGGATGAGAGAGCTATTATTTTTCTTCGCCCAGACGCGCGTTGGTTCTGAAATGTTTAAAGATCAAGAGAGAAAATAAGGATAGAAAAACAATTAGGACTTTTTTTTTTTAGGGAAAATAAACATTGAATTAATTTGCCTTGGTGTTCATTCCCAATGCTGATCAAAGTCACAAGCATGCATACTTGCCTGGTAACTGGGGATTATTGCAGTGATATGCTGTGATGTAACAAGCGTCTTTAAAAAAGTGGAACAGAGTGAGAAATTTGGGAATTTAACAAACATTTTCTTTTTTAAACAATTTGGTTATTAACTGAAGCCCGCCATCGTGACTGTCATACTGCAAGCAGACCTGTTTAGTGAGCATCTAAAGGATTCATTTGGAAAGTAGTTTGATTTTTTATTTATTATTATTATTATTTTTATTTTATTTTTTCTGCTGTCTGCTGTTTACATAATGTCCCTCCCTCACACGAAATTAAAAACTAAAGGCGATAGAGCCTTGCTATCAATTACCCCTAAATTGTGGAATGTGCTTCCTTTTGTGCGGAGAGCTACTTTTCAGTGTATTATTATTATTTTTTTTCCAAAGGAGTTAAAACCACTTTTTGTCAGGCAGGCATTCTGACAGAACTACATTAGTTGTTTTGATTTATTTCTTATTTGTTTAAAAAACATAAGATGATAATTGAGAAGTGAGAGTCGTCAAGTGCGCCGTACCAGGAGAAAGACAATCATCTAAAAGTAACCCACAAAGGTTGAATCGAGGCAACTTGAAGAAATAAAGGTCAAACATTTTCCACAAATAAGAAAAGTCCATTCACCTCAATTGAACCTTTACGGATTATCATGACCTGACTGACTGAGAATCTCCACAGACATATCATCAAAATATACTTCCTTTCAACTCAACATGAGGCAAAAGCTCCTTGGTGCTCAGTGCACCAGTGAGCTTTGGTCTCCCAGCTGACAGCACAATGCACCACGAGCTGCTAAGTGACGCCCACCACCCTCTGAATCATCTGTCACCCTTGTGTCAACGCACTAGGACGACAGATTGTGCTGAGATTGGAAGCATCACATTATTGTCATACAAACAGAGTGGCAGAACATCTCCCGTGTCACAAAACATTAACATTAAATTAGTAATGTAGTACAGTATACAGTGAACTATAGGGCTGGGTTCAAAATATCGATATCGTATCGATACGCCTTTTCATATCCCAATATCGATACATAAAACCATGTATCGATATATGGTTTTATAATATATATATATATATATATATATATATATATATATATATATATATATATATATATATATATATATATATATATATATATATATATATATATAATTTATATATAACAAAAGCATTTTGAGAATTACAAGAAAAGTGTATGTTTGAACACCAAAATTTGACCAATCATGTCATCATGACCATGCCTATCATCTTAATGCTAATATTATAACGCAAAACTTGAAAATTAGCATCATTCTAATAATAGCCCGCTAGCTTAAAGCTAGTGGACGTCAGTGCTGTCTAGTATATTGCGGCACCATATAGTAGGCTCCTACACAAAAATGTTCAACCAAACCATATAATTTTATCTAGTAGGGGTGTGAATTGCCTCGTACCTGACGATTCGATCCGTATCACGATTCATAGGTCACGATTCGATTCGATACTGATTAATCCCGATATTAATTTAAGTCGATTGTTGCAAAATTTTTTTTACTCAATTTTAGAAAATACAATTCAGTAAACTTGTACATGTACACTGTAAGATTTGTATGACAATGTATTATTTATTGATCTGAAACTTCCATTTTATAACTGTGAGCCATTGTATTTAACAAACAGGTTGTAACCTTTTTCATGTTAAAACAGCATTGAAATAAAATATTAAGGCTTAATGTTCCAATTATATAACATTCTTCCATGCTTAAGGTATGAAAGTTAGACATTTTGTTGAATATTTTTCCATCAAAAATGGATGTTAAAAAATCGATTCGGCTGCCTATTGAATCGATTCGAGAATTGCATGCTGTAGTATCGCCATATATTGCCGAATCGATTTTCTTTAACACCCCTATTATCTAGCAAACGCTTACTAACTTAAATTAATTCTAACATAATATGAAATGCGATTACACGGGCTAACAAAAATCAGTATCAATGTCACAGTATTGTAAACCTTCAAAGAAATGCTACATATTTTTATTTTAGATAGGATTTGAAGTACGATAACTGTTACTGCATGAGAAAACTGGTCGCCATGTCAGTCTTTGTGCACAAATAAATAAACAGCACTGGATTTCCCACTAGTGTGAATGTGAGTGTGACTTCTCATTCACACCTATTGCCAAAGTCTTCAATCAGCCTTTGCTCTGAATCTAGAGCAGAGTACATGCAAAGCCTGATATCAAAACGGGCCTTGGTTGTTCACTATCCAATGCTAGCGCACAAATTTTACTAGAGTGATGCCAACTTGTGGCTAATAAAGATGATTGTGATTCTGATGTGTTCTACCAGAAGTCAAAAATCAGAAAAACCCAGGCCATGTTCGACATAAATGACAATGCCCGATTAAAATGTTTATGTGCCGAAACACAAACACTCACCAAGATACTCCATCAGTTGCTCGGCTGTAATAATCTCCATCATCGGAGGCATCTTAACCTGTGACGGAGACAGTCATAAAGCGTAACCATGACAGCAGAGGTAAGGTTTAACATATTCATCCATTCATTTTTGTCCTCATTACTAAAATTGCGGCTGAGCTATGAAAAGTATTCATTTACAAACAATGTACAGTCTTTGTTTGCGATGTAAAATGACAGGCTGAACAATTAAATGCTTTTACATGAGATGGCACAGTAATTTTTCCTTTTACCTATTTTTGGTAACATTTTTGTTTGGTGGTGTGCTGCAAGAATGTAATGTAAAATTGACTGTTTTGTAAACAGTGGGTGTCTGGTTCAAACTGTGCATAATAGTTGTTTCAACTTTTTTTTTTTTTAAATCCATCCATCCTTATAGTATATTTTTTAAGAACAGTTCAGTTCTATTTACATTTCAAATACAATACATTCACATTTAGAAATGTTTGTCTAGGTATATATATTTTTTTAATGTTTACTTAAATGTGCCATACATTTTAATTGAATCAACATTTCAGAAGTGTGTACTTTTAGAACTTACAGTAGTAAAGTGGAGTTGTATTTAACTTGTGAAAAGACCACATTTGTGTTTAGAAATGTCTATGTACATTTTGTATTTTAGTTTTATGTGCAGTGCTTTATTTTCCTCTATTTAAGTGCAGTGCACTGATAGTGTAGTGGTGCTACATTCGCCTGACTTCCGTGCAGCCAGCATGGTTTCAATGACGTTGGGAACGTTAGTATGAATGTTGGCCCCGTGATTGACATTTGACCAATGCAGGGAGTTGTCTGCCTTTCTCCAACTCACCGCGACCCTGACCTAGATATGCGGAATAGAAAACTGATGGTTGGGAAAAGAAACAACTGCCTAAGTAGAGTTCAGTTGTATTTAACTTAGTATATTTAATTAAAAAATGGCGTTTAAGACGTACTATTCTTTTTCGGAATTAAGACCACGAGGTAGGTGCATGTTTTACCTTCCAGGCAAGCAGAAGCACGTTCATGATGGCCAGCAGCGGACAGGGGCCGTTCTCGTTCTGGGTGATGATCGGCGTGTTCTCCTCCCTCCACTTGATCCACTTGATGTGGTAGATGGACTGGCCGGCCGCTCGGTCCTTGGCGCACGTCGCCTTGGTGCCATCCAGGCCGAACTCGCCCTGCAGGGCCAGGGCCAGCCCTCGTTCCTCCAGGCCCTCGCTGTTTAAGTCCGAGCTGGGGCACGAGTTGAGCTTGGAGAAGGACTCGTCTAAGGAGTCCAGGCTCCGGGACTCGCACCCGCCGAGGCTGGCGTCCGGGTCCGGGTCGCTGCCGCTCGCCAGCCCCTCGGATAAGGCGTGCGGGGCGCTCAGGTCCTCTGGGATCGTCCTGCCCGGGCACAGTTGGGTGGGTTTGGCAAGCTTAGTGGGCTCGCTTTGCTTCTCGTCCACACCTGAGGACGGCCCGTCGGTTTGGTTGTTTACTAACTTTGAGGCACCACCCTCCTTATCTGGATCCGACTCCATCCCGTTACTGAACTGCTGCTCCTCGGACCGCGAGCCACTCGACTCGGCGTTTTTCCTCGCCTCCTGTCCGGCTAGGACTTCCAGGACCTCCGCTAAATCGCACCTGCCCGCACCGGGGCTGGCGTGAAGGGTGCTCGGCTCCTCGGCAGTGCTGTTATTACAGCTATCCTTATCCAGCAAAGTACTGAGACGAGCCTCACTATTTGTGCATTTCTCCGCCGCTCCTTTCCCGCCTCCCGCGGCAGGAGCGTCGCCGGTGTCCGCCCTGATGGTGTCGCTCCCGACGGTGTCTCGATGCACGTCTGCATTTTTCTCCATTTCGATTTGGCGACTGTCGACCGATTCTAGCTAAATTGCAGTAGCAGATTCGGTCCAAAAGACGCCATGACAACTCTACCAGTGACGTCATCAGAATGAGAATTTGTCAGGCCTACTAGAGGGCGCTCGTGATTCAGCAGTCAGGTGGTGATGCGTTTGAGGACCCTCGGACATTCGTATGTGAAGCCATCTGATTGAAGATTTCTGATAATTGTGTTCCTTTCGATGTCTAATTTACTTTGGCCTTTTTCTATCCACAACACATTTGAGATATCTAAGATGCTGCCGGGGCAGGATCCAGCAGCCCAGTATGTACGATGGAAAAATGCTGAAATTGTTATTGTTAATTATTAGGAGCAGCAATATCAGCGTTTTGTTTTTTTCCCCTTCCTTTACTCCGTAATGAGCAGATTAACACCTGTTCACAATCCTGCAAGCCTCTTGCCTATGGGGTATATGTCACGGAAGAGGCGGGACATGATTTTGCACATCAGTTTGTTTCTGGTCCGGGTTGCGAACGCGCAACCGAGGGGCACAAAGTCGGAAGCACAAGTGTTTTTGACGCAGCCCACACGTCGCAAACCTAACCAGAAACAAACTGATGTGCAAAATCACGTCCCGCCTCTTCCGTGGCATATACCCCATAGTTTTCAGACTGGATTCGGGTTTGAATTTCCCACCCTGTTTGCGGATGTGACGTCATGTGTGCATTGTCTACGTGAGAAGGGAGTGTGCAGTTTCTAAAGTACTACACATTTATCCTTGCAATAATTAACTTCCCAAGTTTACTGACATAGATGATAAATGCACTTTGGGAATGAATCAGAAACAATTCTATACTTATTTGGTAATTGCCCTGTGTCATCAAAATTTTGGAAGGATTTGGGAAAAATATGTCAAGTCATCTTTATATAGCGCTTATGTGAGAAAACTGGACAAATTGCAATTTATATAAAATATCTAATTGCAAATTTTGTACTTGATGACAAGGCTTTATCCTTTGAGATCAGTCTTATGCTATTATTTGGCAAATTTTATTTACACAAAATAAGAATTTCCAAAATCCTTCCAATTTTCATATTTTTCTTACAGCCCAAAGCCAGCTGGGATAGACTCCAGCACCCCCACGACCGTTGTGAGCAATAAGCAGTTAAGAAGATGGATGGATGGATGGATGGAAGGATGAAAGCCCTTGAGTCATCTCTTAACCATCCATCCATCCATTTTCTTGACCGCTTATTCCTCACAAGGGTCGCGGGGGGTGCTGGCGCCTATCTCAGCTGGCTCTGGGCAGTAGGCGGGGGACACCCTGGACTGGTTGCCAGCCAATCGCAGGGCACACAGAGACGAACAACCATCCACACGCACAAGCACACCTAGGGACAATTCGGAGCGCCCAATTAAACTGCCATGCATGTCTTTGTAATGTGGGAGGAGACCGGAGTACCCGGAGAAGACCCACGCGGGAACGGGGAGAACATGCAAACTCCGCCCAGGAAGGCCGGAGCCTGGACTCGAACGGGAGTCCTCAGAACTGGGAGGCGGACGTGCTAACCAGTCATCCACCGTGCCGCTGAGTCATCTTTTAGTTGACTTTAATTGAATATTTATTGTGCCTTATGTTGTTACTTTCCTTGTCTCTTTATTATTAAATTAATTTGTATGTGTTCTTTATTTTCCTTATGTTGCAATCAGAGCTGGACTGGCCATCTGGCATATAGGGCAGATGCCCGTTGGGCCGGCCGATGCAGTGCTTTTTAATTATAACTTTCCTACATTTTACCCAAAGAGACTGGCCCAAAATTTAGAGGGACCAGTCTGTTAATCCATTTCAAATACAGATAGCTACCTAAAACAATCATCAATAAACATCAGTGGCAGAACTACATGTTAGACAAAAGTTGGGCCGGCGGGACTAATTCAAAATGCAACTTAAAGGGATCGTTCGGCTTTTTTAACATGAATCTCAATTTCATCCTCACCTCCCGTGTGTGCGATCAGCACTGACTTACCCCTGACAGCGTTCGGTGACACCAGTTCTGGTCCGGCGTTAGACGAGAGGAAAATAGTCCAGCAAGCTGGCTGGGGTGTCGGAAATAAAGCGTTTTTCTTCTAAAAACTATTTGTTTTCAAAAGTGTGATACATTTCCATCACAATACTCCTTTCCTGAAAAAAGTCAGACGCCATTACCGCCAGCCACTACTTTTCTGTTCGTTCGTATCACTGCGCGGCGCCCTGTAAACAGCGAATTGACGCACTGCTGCCAGCTGATCCTTCTGCCTGAAGTTGTTTGCCTTTTCGGCGGAAGTATCAGCTAGCTGGCTGCAGTGCGTCGGTTAGCGCTCTACAGGGCGCCGCGCAGTGATACGAACGAACAGAAAAGTAGTGGCTGGCGGTAATGGCGTCTGACTTTATTCAGGAAAGAGTATTGTGATGGAAATGTATCACGCTTTTGAAAACAAATAGTTTTTAGAAGAAAAACGCTTTATTTCCGAGACCCCAGCCAGCTTGCTGGACTATTTTCCTCTCGTCCAACGCCGAACCAGAACGCGTGTCACAGAACGCTGTCTGGGGTAAGTCAGTGCTGATCGCACACACGGGAGGTGAGGATGAAATTGACATTCATGTTAAAAAATCCGAACGATCCCTTTTAAGATATTGGCAAAAAATATCAATATATAATAATTATATCACTTTTACTAAAACAATAAATTAAATCTTTATAAAATGAAAAATTAAGACAAATGCAGCTACAAGAAATGGTCCTAAATTAACTTAAATTATAAGTTTGTTTACATTTGTACACAATAGGCTCACTAGGCAAATACATAGAAAACTCAATGTGTTTTCTCAAGTTAATGTGGAGTTCTTGTAGGTTGAAATGTGGACATATTTAGACAAACACACTGACAGGGTATGACATACAGTAGCTGTTCTTTTTCATAGTCCATCTCTCCATATTCATAAAGCAAATTCCCACTCATGTCAAGGATGAGCTGGAGTTAGATTTCTGCCACGCTTCATTTCAAGGATCGAGTTACTTTGAAATCTTAATTCTTGTGGTATCGGAGCATGGAGACTGTGCGGTCATATATGACTCGCTGGCATCATTTGGTCAAATGCAGTTGGTTGTTAAAGACTCATGTGACACAAGTCTTTGACAACCAAAATAGATTACACATGGAGGCGGTAATACATTTCTGCAGATTAAAAAAAACAAAAACAAAACAACAACAAGGTAGCAGAATGTAGCCTAGCTGAGAAGTATGCATAATTTATGCATGTTTAAATTAAACAAAAATAAGTTTAAAAAAAAAAAAAGTTACAATAAAACTACCTTGACAAGTACAGTTTATTCAAAAAGTTACTTTTGCAGGTCATTATAAAAAACAAAAAACAACAAAGTTGTTGTTCTTTTAGTGCTCTGAACTGTACCTACTACAATTTGGCACACAAGTAGAACAGCGAAAAAACGTGAATTTTAAATCAACGTCCTGATTTCGATGCAGTAAATGCTTAGAGACGCTGGGAGTCAGTATTTCCTGCATTATTTTTATGTACTAATCTGAGTGTACAGCAACATTGGTTAGCTTTATCTCACTGTTCGGACGTTATTAGATCAAAGTTGTTTTGTTTTCTTTTGGGGTTTTTTAACAGAAAAAAATATTGGAAAATTGCACGTTTAAGTTTTGTGCATTATACCGGAGCAAAATCGAGAAGGAAAAAATAAACTTCCTACCCCAGCACTTTCTTGAAGGTCACTATGTAATTATAACTTTAAATGAATATCAATTTGATAATTGTAATAGTAGTAGTAATAAATACAACCAATAAATCAATAATTAATTGCAATTTGAATTTATTCGCCTTAGGCCGTCCACCTCCACCTTCCAAAGTTGTCAATCCCGGAAATCAGGATTTGCGGAAGTACACGTACACATTCATGTAAACAAACCCCGATATACGTATGTACACAGCTTCGGTGCGTGTTTGTTATGTCACGCCTCAAACAAAAACCGTTTTGGGCGTTAAACGTTGTGACGTGTTTCATCGCATGTCGCTCAATGTTTCGGCGTCTTTCTTTCCTGTACGTACGGCGTGCTTTAATTTGACGATCGATGTGTGGTAGATTAGAACTGAGGGAAGGGAGACGGCAGTCGCACGCGTGACGTCGCCTGCCGGAGGAACGCAGAGGTGTTAACCAGGCTGAGGAGGAGCCGCAGAACGAGGAAGCGCCACTATTTCGACACAACTAAAAAATCAGCCAAACTCCTACCAACCTCGCCTAAAAGTTTTTTTTATTTAAAATTGTCTACCTTATTTTGGTTTGTTTTTGTTTTTACCTAAAGGGATGTTCAGTATGATATCGATGAAATTGCTTCTCACGTTTTGCTTAATTCACCACACCGCAGGTAAGTTTTGCAACAAATTCTCGGGTTGTTCAGAACTGTCTTTCTTGTCTTTTAATAGACTATGGGAAAATATATAAGCATTTATTTGTAACTACGCTTTGTTGATATCCTACAACCCTCCCCAAACACACAAAAAGGCAATAGAATTATGGAAAACATTTATTCAATGTGTTATCCATCTTAGTACATGTACCTGTACCAGTACGTGGTTTGTCCTCATAAGTACGACAATTCTGTGTACTAGTATAAATGTGTCTTAGTTACAGTATCACATGTAGTAGTTCTATTAGAGCACATGTCAATTTGTGTACAGTTTTGCTTCACTAGACACATGTAGCTGTCATACTAGTGAGAACAAAAAGTGTACTAGCATTAATATCAAAGCTCCAACAGTTTGTTTGTCGTTTGCGCATTTTCCCCCAATTGGCTTGTGATCAATTCAGGGTATACCCCACCTCTTCCCCAATGATAGCTGGGATAGGCTACAGCACACCCGTGACCCTAAGTGAGGCTAAGCCCTTCAGAAAATGGATGAAGGATATCAACTTAATGCTCAAATGACATTTTATAGTTCATTTACAGCAAAAGTATCACTTTGTAGTGGAAAAACATTACTAGAAAAGACAGTTTTAATACCAGCTAATCGATCTATTATGTTGAATTGTCTCACTAGTGAACACCAACAGCGTACTAGTACATGGACCTTAAATTGAATAAGATATGGATTAAATGCCCATATGGTTTGTCATACTAGGAGGCTAATTACGAATGTATGAAAACCCGCCTCATAGCGACTGTTTCTCATGCAAATAAATCACTCAAACAAATATTGTTGTGGCGGTAATCACAGCTAGAAACGCTTTTGACATGTGCTTACTGTAAATGTGGCCTAATGTCAGCATACTCCTCTAAATAGGTACTGTACTTCGTTCACTAGGTTTAACTGTGCATACGAGTCAATGCAAACGTTAAAACAAATAATTAAAAAAAACAGTACGTAATGCTCAGGGCGGCACGGTGGAGGAGTGGTTAGCATGTCCGCCTCCCAGTTCTGAGGTCTCCGGTTCGACTCCAGGCTCCGGCCTTCCTGGGTGGAGTTTGCATGTTCTCCCCGTGCTCGCGTGGGTCTTCTCCGGGTACCCCGGTCTCCTCCCACATTCCAAAGACATGCATGGCAGGTTAACTGGGTGCTCCGAATTGTTCCTAGGTGTGCTCGTGAGTGTGGATGGTTGTTTGTCTCTGTGTGTCCTGCGATTGGCTGGCAACCGGTCCAGGGTGTCCCCCGCCCACTGCCCAGAGCCAGCTGAGATAGGCGCGAGCACCCCCTGCGACCCTTGTGAGAAATAAGCGGTCAAGAAAATGGATGGATGGACGTAATGCTCAGATTTTTACTGACACTGTGTTTCTTTATGACAGTATTACAAGGATTTTCCTCCTTAAAAAGTATGTATAGGTGTTAACGACATATTTTTGGCTCGTCAAAAATGTGTTGTGAAATAAGTGTTTAATTATTAAAATGATTTAAAAAAAAACAACAAAAAAAGTTTTTCATCATGCGTGCTTCATCAATGCCCAGATGAGTACAAAGAACTGACTTTTTAACTGTGACTGCGCCTTCAGTGGGCTCCACGGTCTCTTGGGGAAACCTAGGAAAACTGAAAAAATTAAGTTTATTTGAGCGCACATATTCGCACGTGCACCATGCACGAGCTTGACACAGTGGTTGCAGTTACACCTTAGGCCAGAGAGTGGCAGTCATGCGTAAATAAAAGGTACAAACTCCACGAAGCACCTTTAACTTCAAACTTCTACTGCTGTGATTCTTCAACTTGAATGTTGTGTTCCCTGGAAGTATTACCATTACATTTAATATATTTATTCCCTGTGACCTAACCCTAAGCCTTTTAAATGCAAAAGTTGAAGTGCTGCTTTCTCAGTAAAATGAGCAAGCAAGATGAGTCATTGCTCAAGATCAGTACAGTGTTTATTGGAGTCCCACAGTTTTGTTTGAAATCCCATTTTATTAATCCCGTCACAGATATGTAGTAGTTATGAACAGTAAACCCATCGCCTACAGCTTCTTATTCTATCTACTTCAGGAAAGGCAGAGGAATCGGTTGTATGAAAGTCTTTTTTTTTTTTTTTTTGACAAGTTGCTTCGAGCCTGTAACAGCCTCTGCCTGTCAGGGCCTGGCTACATACATGGAAGCCTTTCAGTCAACCAACATGGCAAGGTGGAGTCTCTTGGCCTTTAGGATTAATGTTGATATGGTTACTCCTGTTTCATTTCTCAAGAGAAACTTCTCAAAAGGTGCATCCATATTATTATATGCTGTGAAATGTGAAGATGGTTAACCCAAATGGGCAATATTAATACCTGCACCCCACTCACTCATTTTGTTGTCTAATATGCAAAATATTGTTTGGATAATAATTGGTAGACAAATCGGAATAAAAACAAATATTGAATCGCTGAAGCCTTAACGATGACAATAACCAGCTGTTGACAATCGTAACCAAAATCCTTAAACTTTGATGTGCTGTATATCATGTGATCCTTGTTTGAGGTTTAAATAGACCACTATGTTGTGCTAGAAGACAGAACAAAGAACAATGAACTAGTCAATATGAATGCCAATAGGATTAAGTCTGGGGGCATGTGTGTAAACTCAACAAGCCTGTTAAGCATGCATGACCACTGAGTGATTGTACTAGCTGGCAACTAATACTATGTTATCCTCCAACAGACATAAGCACAGTGGCTTCTTCTTGGAGTAGTACTATAGTTATTTTTGTCTTTTAATCATACATGTTGTCATGTTAGTTATCAGTTGTTAACAAAATGTGATATACTTTGGGTGGTGATGATTTTGTCAAGTAACACAGAAGGTGTTCAGACAAGTAGTGTTTGAGTGCCTCAGATGAGGGATTTTCTTTTTCTTTTTTTTAATATATATATATATATATATTTTCTAAATTTCTGTCCGGTAAAATCACAGGTCATTTCACTGTTGATGTATGCCTTACTTGTTGATGTATCGTGTGACTGTATTTTTGTCCAGCGTTGTTGTCCGCTAGATCCTTGAATTTTTAACACCTATTCCTGTCTCTCCTAGAGATGGTTGTTTAATTTATACCAGTAGTTTCTGAAATACAGTGGTGCCTTGAGATATGAGTTTAATTCGATCTGTGACCATTCTTGTAACTCAAGAGTACTCATATCTTAAATCATTTATTGAAATGCCATTAAACTGCTGAAACCTCCCTAAATAAACCAATAAGGAAAATAATGGATACTTTAATGAAGAAAATAGTACTCCGTAATAATATATTTTACATAAACATGGAATAATTATTAGCGTACTGAATTTAACAGAATCATGCGATCACGGATGATGCTCCTGTAAGGGAGCACAGAATGGATTTGTTTATTTTTTGTGTTCTTTCAGTGTGTCTACATCACCTTTTGCGTTTTGTTGCAGCTCTGTTGCGAATACCCTTGAACAAATTCATTGGCCATTATGAGGGTTTATCCTACGACACCGAGGCCCTACACAATAGGCACCAGAGAGCCAAGAGGGCGCTCCTACCTCAAGACGAAATCCTGCACCTGAACTTCCATTCCCACGGCAGGTCAGTTGGAGAACATGCACACATCCATCGAATTTTCTCTCAGGCCCACACACATTGTGTGGCTTTCTGAATAGTATTTATTTATCTATCTACTTAGCTAGTGTCCAAATTAAATACAGCAAGACAAAAGTGTTGGTGTTGATCCAAATTAGGATTACTCAGTCTTGGTATTTTTGTGTTGGACTATTACAAATAGGGGTGTGAATTCCCTAGTGCCTGACGATTCGATTCGTATCACAATTCATAGGTCACGATTCGATTCGATACCGATTAATCCCAATACAAATTTGTAAAATCGATTGTTGCGATTTTTTTATTCAAATTTAGAAAATACTATTCAGTAGGGGTGTTAAAAAAAATCGATTCGGCAATATATCGCGATACTACAGCACGCAATTCTCGAATCGATTCAATAGGCAGCCGAATCGATTTTTTAACATCCATTTTTGATGGAAAAATATTCAACAAAACGTCTAACTTTCACACCTTAAGCATGGAAGAATGTTATATTAATGGAACATTTAGCCTTAATATTTTATTTCAATGCTGTTCAAACATGAAAAATGTTGTTAAACCTGTTTGTTACATACAGTGGCTCACAGTTATAAGATAATAATACATTTCCATACAAATCTTACAGTGTACATGTTAAAGTTTACTGAATGGTATTTTCTAAATTTGAGTAAAAATATCGCAACAATCGACTTGTAAATTCGTATCGGGATTAATCGGTATCGAATCGAATCGTGACCTATGAATCGGGATACGGATCGAATCGTCAGGTACTGGTCAATTCACACCCCTACTATTCAGTAAACTTGTGCATGTACACTGTAAGATTTGTATGAAAAGGTATTATTTATCTGAAACTTCAGTCTTATAACTGTGAGCCACTGTATTTAACAAACAGGTTGTAATCTGTTTCCTGTTTGAACAGCATTGAAATAAAATATTAAGGCTTAATGCTCCATTAATATAACATTCTTCCATGCTTAAGGTGTGAATCCTAACCCTAAGTAAGATGTTTTGTTGAATATTTTTCCATCAAAAATGGATGTTTAAAAATCGATTCGGCTGCCTATTGAATCGATTCGAGAATTGCGGGCTGTAGTATCGTGATATATTGCCGAATTGATTTTTTTTAACACCCCTAATTACAAATATTTTGATATATCAGATTTATGTTAAATAGCCTCAATTGCTGATGCTGACCAGGTAATTATATAATAAAGAAGCCAGTTAAGTTATTTGTTACTGGTAATTTACGTTGCCGTAAGATAACACAAAGATGTGGTCAAACTGGCTTGCCTTGTTTATTTTTTTCACAAGATAAAAACAATAGACACTATGGATGGCCATTCTACAAAATGTCCTTGGTCATCTATGGGGAACATTAATGATCTATTAATCAATTAATATAATAATTCACATCTATTTTTATGGAATGGGAGAATCATTGTCATTATGCAGTGGTGGAGGTCTGTGCTGATGTGCCTGAACTTCACAGGTTGGCAGAACAGTTGTTAAAAGTTGTGATATATCAACAAAACCTGGCATTTGAACAGGGGTGTGTAGACTTTTTATGACCACTCTTCATGCATAGTGAGGTATATAAAGGTAATTCTCTGGATACTTTGCCCTTTGCAGCATTGAGCAAATACCCTCTACTTTCCCCTTCACCCAGTCCATAGGAGGTTATCTACTTCCCCAAAACAGATGAATTTCCTGTTCACTTCTTCTCCTTCCTGTCACAGTTGGTGCAAACAAATGTTGGTGCGCATAGCTGACGCTGCTTGTATGAGATAATCTCAGGATCGTTCTGTGTAGCTTCTTCCGATTATGTCATTTTTGAAGTAGGCAGAAACAAAAGCAGTCTGAGATTGTATGTTCATACCACCACAGGGGGTTGTTTGTAACAAAACAGAAAAACCTTGTGATGCCCACTCACATGAATATTGGGGGGGGGGGGGGGGCTGTACCACATTATTAATTTGTTAAATCGTAATGTTATCTGTCATTAGTGGGCTGGTGAGTGACATCAGAAGCTCTGAGTCCAGTTCTAGTCACTGTGTCTTCTCCTTGAGAGTTCTTTGTGTTTGTATGTTTGACTGCTTGTAGTGTTCTATTAAGCGTTTAAGTCTTTTGATATATCCACAAATGAAAGAATGGCCCTCGCTGATCCAATAATTTCAGATCTGAGGGCAGGTTTAACACTCTCATTTATGTGGAAACATGTTCAGAGGCTTTCTGGATCGCTCTGCTTTCTGAGCAGTCTGACTGTCAGGTGATGATGTGGTTTCGGCTTGTGTGCTATGTCTGAATAATTTGATCAGTCAGCTGCTAGTGCGCATGCACATTTTTACAATATAAGTTCAAACACACTTTTCATCTTAGTATTAAAAGAGTCTGTGAGTTGATCAGTCTGAGGACTTGATCAGAATGTGAAGTTTTTCAATGACGTAGATCTCACTCTAATATGAAGAAAGTTTCTCTCACGCTCTAAATTCTTAACATGTCTTTGTTCAAATTCCCTTGTTCAGTTCTTAAGCATGTGAACCTTCCAGGATTGGGCAGCATGCCATCAAAATTTAATTTAGTAACAGGATGTGAAATCCCTCATGCTAATACCTATTATATGAAATGAATTTCAGAAGGAGTGCTTTGTTAGTCATTCTGTACTTGCAGTTTTAGGTTTAGTTTCTACTGCTTTCTCACTTCTCTTTCTAGTGACACAAACCTCGAAAGCTGCGGTATATATACCATTAGTAGACACAGATGTACTAATTGAAATCATAGTATTGATATCAACGTTATTTGCTATGTTAGTGTTTAGTAAGGAAGTATAGTGAGCAGTCATTTGCAGTGCCTCAGGTTTGAGCAAGTCCGTAGCTCATGTGCAACTTCATGTGATCTGGTGGGATGTGATTTGAAAGAGAGGATTATGAAAACTGAACTCTGACTATGTGCATGTGGTTATTCTCACGAGATACTCCACACACACACACATCGAGCAGTCGTGCAGACACAAACGACAAAGTAGTATTTCTTCCTTTAGTGAGTCAATTAGATTATGTATTCTTAGTCATTTTTCTGTAGAGGATAAAGAATATGTGACTGTTGTTATATTTTGGTTCAAACATGTTTGAAAAAACGCAACTATCGATTTTAATTGCGAGCCTGTCAATGGCGTTTTTGCATTGTTAGAATCAAGCTAAGCAGACTTTAATAAGGTAATGCTAGGTTTGTTTTAAAAGCATATGTAATTTTGTTTCAGTTTAGACCAAAACCAGAAAATTGTCATCATGTTGATAATGTTCAAAGAATTGTCTCTTACAGTTTTAATGCTATTAATACAATTTGTGTAAAGCGCTTTCTTTGCCCATGTGTGATGTGAAGTCAGTTGGTGCTAATAAGCTAGCTAATTGACAATTCTGAACATGCGGGCATTTCTTATATTTCACAATGCAAACACAATGCTTCATTTACATGATGTTAACAAATGGAGTATTGTACTGCGTTTGCCTGTGACTAACATAAAAACGAGGCAGTTTGTTAGCTTTCTTTTACTGTGAGTTGACCGCCATTTTCATTTAGACTTAAGCTTGGAATTGTCAATACTATCGATGAGCGTCATTTAAAGTTGGCTTGTTCGTGTTGGATAATTACACTACGAAATATAGTTGTTTATGTAACACAAGTTCATGTTATTGCATACATGGTAGATGGTGTAGGTGTTTTATGATCCTCTCCACTTAGAAGTGCTTTGCCGCCATCTTGTGCCATTCGACATGTTTAAACCCATTTTAGAGGGGCATATGTAGTTGGTGGATTTTGGCTACTCATGGCAGGGCTTGGTCCCTATTGAAAATGGTGGATGTTTACTGTCTATATAATATTGTTATTTGTTCTAATGACACATACTACTTGTATTCCACTTTTAGGCATTTCAACCTGCACATGACGAGGGACACCTCAATGTTTTCTCCGGATGTTGTCGTGGATGTGTCAGGAGAGGAGGGACCAATTGACATGTCGCATATCTACAGCGGCAAACTGTTGGGTAGGTCTATTTTCATTTTTTTTCCACAACAAAACATGCAAGCACATACTTCTTTTTGTTCTCGATGGCTTCCCATTTTGAGTGCCCCCCTGCTGTGTGTCTTCTGCTACGTTCAAATGAACACAATATCCTGTTTATCAGGTTTTTTTTTGTCTGAGACAGGACGGAACAGAATGAGACAGATACATTCTCTCCTTGTTCAGGGTCTTCCCTTACAATATTTATCTTCATGTTATCTGAGATGATCGATATAATATTAATCGTTGCCTTTTGCCTAAATGCGAAGCACACTGCAAAAAAAAACAAAAAAAACTTGACAATTGACAGGTTAAAACAACCCAAAAAATGCGCGTGCTTGAGACAGCATGCAGTAAGGCATAAATTCCTGAATCCCTCCTCTTGAAATTAAAACGACAACAGCGCCATTAAAAAAACAAGACGTGAGGTTTATATTTCAAAATCGTTGCCTTTTAGGGTGAGGATCAGTTTACATTTTGTGAAGAATGTAGAGACAATTTTGTGGTTTAGTAACATTGAGATTGAGGCAGCATGAAGTGATCCTATCTGCTGCTGTCATTTGCTAAATAATAAACCACAGGGCAAATAAGAAAATTTGTGAACATGTCACCCACATTATTTGAACTCTTTTTCATTTGTTATCCCTCGTGTTTCAGGTGAAAATGGAACACTGAGCCATGGATCAGTGATCAACGGACGATTCGAAGGCTTTATTAAAACCCAGCAGGGAATATATTACGTTGAACCCTCAGAAAGATACTTGAAGGGGAAGAATGCAAAATTTCACTCAATCATTTATCATGAGGATGACATAAGTAAGTACTATATATGCCCCTGTGTTGACTGTTGATGCTAAAAGCAACCCTAGGAGATTATTTTTAGGATTCCCTATATACACATAAATAAATAATCAAACCATGTTACAAGCTATACAAAGAAAAATAAAGTAGAGGTCAAACAAGAAATAAGTGAATATGACGAAATACTCACTCGAATGAAAATCATTCTAATAGCTACAAAAGACCCAATGGACTGCAGTGAGCAGAGAGTGCAAAGAGTGACGGGCCCCACCCTGCCTCAGGGCAGCCTGATAGCTAACCGATGAATAATCTGCCATGTACAGGCGTAAACGCAGGAATGTACACAGACTGTGAATGTACAGTAATACCTTGAGCGACGAGTCACCTGGCTGACGTATGATAAAGATGTGAGCCACCCCCCCCTTTTTTTTTCATGCTAAGCAAAAGATTTGAGCTTTCCCTGCTTGTGCAAACTAAATATAAAATAACAAGCATTTCACGTTAGTTAACCAAAAGCTACGTAACTGTCTGAATTTAGCTTAAGGCTAACACAAACTGCAAAACACCATAGATAGGCTCACAAAATTAGCTTAGACGGTGCAACAACACATGTAAACATAATATAACAATTGGAAGCATATATTCTTTATACTGTAAGAGAAACGGACAATATTACAGCAGTTTACTGAGCAATTTTTTGTATATATATTTGCATGTATTATAATGTGAATACATGAAGTCATGATGAAAAACTGTTTCTTTCCTGTTTAGTTATGTTAGTACTGTATGTTTTCTTTTAGAAATCAAATACATTTTTGACGCCGTTTTATAGAGTGCTCGAACAGATTAATGCCATTTCCATTCATTTCATTGGGGATATATGATTTGAAATACGAGTGTTTTGCATTATGGGCGTGATCATGATACAACTTAAACGTAAATCAAGGCACTATTGGACTTCCAAATCGCAGTCAGGCCAAATAACTATTTTGGATTCCTGGAAATGTGTCATGGCTTAGTGACAACATCCACGCACAGCAAGGATGCGCCCATGCTCCAGTTCTGAAAGCCTATTTATTTATTTTTCTTAGCTTAATGGAACTGAGTTTTGAGTCTGTATTATATAAATTAGCCGCACTGTTAGAATCGGGCAAATTCTGAACTCAAGCTTGCTTGCAGACATTTTTGTAAGTAGCCATCTAGCTATATCTTTATTTTGTTTTGGGCACTTGAAAGACAACAATTTGTATACAAGCAATCAAAAAATAAACTTATAGATCGGGCGCGCTGTCATTTCAGTACTTGCAGATAAGGAGTATTAATACTTGATAATTGCAATTATATCTTTTTTAATTTATTTTTATTTTAATGAAATTGTGTTCAAAAACACATTGGCAGCAAACGTGGCTCCTACCCAGGAAATGTTGATGTATTAGACCACATTACGAGTACTGTCCTGTATTTGTACAGAGGCACAGTATACCACATCCACAGTGACTAAGCTATATCTTAGATGAGCAGAAAAACACGTGGTTAAAAGCTTTAAGATTTCAGATTTGTGCTGATGGACTTCACACACAGTGCACCATTCATGACCATGTTTTCTGCCGATTTGCCAGCATATCCTCATAAATATGGCTCTGAAGGAGGCTGTGCTGATCACTCCGTGTTTGAAAGGATGAGGAAGTACCAGGCATCTGCAGTAGGCCCACCTGTCAAAGTAAGGGCCCTCATCTCACACATGATTAAATTAATCTTATCCAAGCAGCCTCACACGACCACTCGTGTATTCATTATTTTTGTCTCCGATGTTCATTTGTTAAGAGTGCAAATAGTGATGTGGTAGACAACAGAGATTACGGCCCTGTAGTTTTAAGAAGAAAGAGAGCAACAGCGGAAGATAAAAACACCTGCCAGCTCTTTATTCAGACCGACCACCTTTTCTACAACTACTATGGCTCTCGAGAAGCTGTCATTGCACAGGTATTATCACATAGACAAGAGGGTAATAATTGTGTTGTCTTTATAATGCCCTATTTTTTTTTTTTGACAATTAATCTAAACCTCACAGATCTCCAGCCATGTTCAGGCAATAAACTCCATTTACCAAATCACAGACTTCAATGGCATCCGAAATATCGGCTTCATGGTTAAAAGGATCAGGGTGAGTCTCGGGACTAATAGTAATTTTGTGTTGACTTCTATACCTGTATAAAGTACTCCGATACTGAAAATGTACCCTGTGCAACACGATTTGTGATGATTGTTCATGTAGACCAAGTTTGTCTTTGCATAAGAATCATTTCTGTCCTGATTGACGACCTGACCTCTCAGATAAACACCACAAATGACCAGAGAGACAATCCTTTTCGTTTTGATAACATCGGAGTGGAGAAGTTTTTGGAGATCAACTCTGAACAGAACCACGATGACTACTGCCTGGCCTACGTCTTCACTGACAGGGACTTTGACGACGGCGTCCTCGGCTTGGCTTGGGTCGCCGCACCCTCAGGTTGGTCACATACAGGCAGTCTGGATGATAGGAAGTTACCTCATATCTAGCTACCACTATGGGTTTATGCTTGTTAAAAATCTGTTTCATATTCTCATCTAGAATGTTTTTTTGACCTGCTGCTGGAGAATTTGATGTGCTAATGCTAACCATCACTGGAAACTGGCCTCTGTGTGCAGTAACATAATCAGTCCTTGTTGCTCTGAACACAGGAAGCTCAGGAGGCATCTGTGAGAAAAACAGACTGTACGCTGATGGGAAGTTGAAGTCCCTGAACACTGGCATTGTCACCGTGCAGAACTACGCCTCGCACGTGCCTCCCAAGGTGTCGCACGTCACCTTCGCCCATGAGGTCGGACACAGCTTTGGCTCTCCTGTAAGCGCAAACACACCAAACACTCAAGCCGCTGGCACTTGTGACATTAATCTTTTGGCATTTGTAACCAACAACATGATATGTGTATATTGGCAGCATGACTCTGGGCTCCAGTGCACCCCCGGAGCGTCTTCCAATCAAGCCCTAAAGGAGATGGGCAATTATATAATGTATGCACGAGCCACCTCAGGAGACAAGATCAACAATAACAAGTTTTCGTCGTGCAGCATTGGAAATATGAGTGCCGTTTTGAGAACGAAAAAGGATGACTGTTTTGTTGGTAAATCCAGTACTAATGCTGCTCATCAATTGCATTGTAGACATATTTACGCCATTCCTTGTTTTGTGTTTGCTGAGCTACACTCTGACCTCGTAACTCATTCACTACCAGCCGTCTTCAGAACATACCGTTTTAGAACATTTTGACTCCTCTTCCAAGACCAACAGAATATTATGATGTAAGGGCCCAAACTACCCAAAGAGAGTGCATTGCAAAAGCAGATGAATCAACTTTTAAGTGAATGGTTTATTCAAATAGAGTTGCTCAAAAGGAAATGTGAAATGTAAATATTTTCTGTAAAAAGGGGTAGAAAATGTAAGATTTTGTCACTCTTCTCCTGTTAGATTTATTTGAATATACACTAAAAGGGAAATTTAAATGTGAAATGTAAATATCTCCTGTAAAAAGGGGACAGAACTCCTTTTCATTGAAAAAAAATAAAAATACTTGTGTATTTGTATTGACCCTGCGATTGTCTGGCAACCAGTCCAGGGTGTCCCAGAGCCAGCTGAGATCGGCTCCAGCACCCCCCGCTACCCTTGTGCGGAATAAGCGGTCAAGAAAATGAATGGCTGGATGTGTTTACCACCATTGTTATGAAGCCTCTAATAGGCACTGGTGCAAGCAATTACTTTCGAAGGTAGATTTTTGAAATGGAAGTATTATTGAAATGAAGTCCACCTGTATGCAGTAAATCACATGAGCGTTGGGTATATATGCACCTGAAAGACCTCGGAGACTGCAACAACTACAAGCAATTGACACCAATAACCCAACACTACCATGAAGACCAAGAAACTCTTTAAACAAGTCAGGGACAAGGTTGCTAAGTCCTTCAGGAGCACCATCAAATTCAATCAAGTGAAATAGAAAAAATCTAGCACAAATACTTTTCTATCCATTTCTCATTTTACTTTCAACTTGGACTGTTTTGATCTAATAAAATTCAGTTTATTTTATTTTATTTTTTTTATTAGTGTTTGTAATGTGTTTGCAACGCACTGTAGGCTGGTTTCACCAACACTTGTTTGTCATTGACTTATAAGTGGAAAAACAAGCTTTTTGTGAAAAGCCATCTCATAAAACAACTGTAGAATGGCTTCTGATGTCAACTGTGAAATACGCGTGAGCAAAGTTGATTCACCTTTTTAAATGGTGTTCGTCATTCATGCGGTGACATGTACTGTTTATACAATGCATGTACATACTCTTATTTGAGTGTGAGGTCCGACTTCCAACATGTTTGAGTTTCTCGTCGATGGAAGCAGGTCATCACCCTCTAATCTACTCAAAAGTGGTCAGACGTTTACAAACCTGAACTCTTCCACGCCTACCCATTGGAAAAGCATTTCACATTCATGCCATTGAACCGAATTTAGGACTATTGATGTCCATGGCAGTGAATGAGTTAATTGGCCCGCTGTGGTAAATAATTTTTGTCAACCATTTGTTGGGATTTGCTTTTCATTTTGTTGTGTCTGGATGTGCAGTGTCCGGAGAACCGATCTGTGGCAACGGAATTGTGGAAGAGGGAGAAGAGTGTGACTGTGGCTACAGTGATCAGTGTACAGACCCGTGCTGCTATAACGCCAATGAAGATGAGGGCAAAAAGTGTAAACTCCAACCTGGAAAGATCTGCAGGTCAGTTGTGATCACGCACGGTTACCACCAAGTGCGCCAAGTGATTATTAAAAAAAACAAAAACAAAAATTTAAAAAAAAAACAGCACCAACTTCTGTTTTTCAGAGTAACTTTTTTTTGGGTCCTCTGAACTCCAAATGACTTGGTGCAGACCTGTATATATGACTGGATAGCCGATAGCCCATACACGCCAGTGCAAGCCGTTGAAGTCATAGGTCGGCCATCTTGTTACTCCCACGTCGCAAGCAGACTGCTGTATAAACTATACGGAATACAGTGTTCCCTCGTTTTCCGCTGGGGTTAGGTTCCAAAAAATACCCGCAATAAATGAAATCCGCGAAGTAGTTAGCTTTATGTTTTACAACTCTTATAAATGTTTTAAGGCTCTAAAATCCCCGACCGCACAATTTATACACTTTTCTCATTGAGACATTTACATGTTCTCACATTTTTCTCTTGTTCAAACATTGACAATGTTCAAACCTTCATAAATATTCTAAAATGGGTATATTACTGTAAAAAAATATGCAAAATTGCACTTAAAAAAAAAACGAGATACAGCGAGACCGCGAAAGGTAACCGCGTTATAGCGAGGGAAGACTGTACGTACAGATCAGACATATGCAGCTCGTTGGCAGTTAGTAAAAGGCCAGAGGCGGGGTGGGGGGTTTGTGCCGGGGTGGTCACTAAGATGGCCGCCCTGTGACTTTAAAGGCTTGCACTGGCGTGTATGGGCTTTCGGCTATCCAGTCATAAATACAGGTCAGTGGTCTGAAACAAATCACTTGGAGTTCAGAGATCCCAAAAAAAATTACTCCGAAAACAGTAGGCGGTGCTCTGTTTTTCTGAATTATTTTTGTTTTTGTTTTTTGGAATAATTTTTTTTTCTGTTTTTCTGAATTATTTTTTTCCCCTCATTTTTTCGGAGTAATATTTTTTTCCTGTTTTTCGTAATAATTTTTTTCATGTCTTTTGGAATAATTTTTTTATGACAGAAAAAAAATATTCAGAAAAACAGGAGATTTATTTTTCAAGTGAATGCAATACGCTTCCGTACAAATGAGCTTTCAGAGTACAGTTATATATATATATAAAAATTTTTCTTTGAGAATTGTACTTTCCATGCACAAAAATAAAACTAACAAAAACTAAACTAAAATGAAGCATTTATGAAAAAATAAAAACTAATACAAAAATCACAAACTTGTTCTCAAAACTAATTTAGAGCTCAACTGAATTAAAAAAAAAAAAAAATCAAGTAAAAACTAACTAATGAAAAATCCAAAATATGACCCGGAAGACTACTAAAGGAGCTAAAGCTATCAACTCGTCTACACAGCTGGTAGTGGATAAGGGTTTGCGTACCTAAATTGTACTTTGGCTACGAGAACAAATGCAAATCCGTGTCTGTCTAAAAATATTTCCCTGCAGTCCAAGCCAAGGCCCATGCTGCACTGAGGAATGCTCTTATAAGAACACAATTGCAAAGTGCAGGATGGAGTCCGAGTGTGCTCTTCATGGCATGTGCAGCGGAACCTCTGCTCAGTGTCCCGCTTCCCAACCAAAGGACAACTACACTGCTTGCCATGAGGACACACAAGTGTGCATCAGTGGGGTATGTGACCTTCAATTTCACTTCATAATTGACTTCATTGATTTAAGTTAGCCTTCTTCTCACCACTTATTTGGAGCAGGTGTGTTCGGGTTCCATTTGTGAGAAATACGATCTCGAAGAATGCACGTGTGTTATCGAGGACCAAAAGGATGAGGCGAATGAACTGTGTCATGTGTGCTGCATGGAGAAAAGTGAGTCGATAGCAAAACGGTCTTTAGATGTGAAAGCTTTAAAGATGTGGATATTCAGGAAACAAATCCTCTTTCTGCCCTCAGTGAACCCAAGCACCTGTAGAAGCTCGGGCTCGGAGAAATGGGCCAAATTCTTCAACAGAAAGATCACCAATCTGCAGCCCGGCTCACCGTGCAATGACTTCAAGGGCTACTGCGACGTGTTCAGGAAGTGTCGTCTGGTGGATGCCGACGGGCCTCTGTCCAGGCTCAAGAAAGCCATATTCAATGCAGAAATCTATGAGTCCATTGCGGAGTGGATCGTGGTGAGTGTCTAGGATATGATGATCATGACACATCTCTAAATGTATCATACTCTATGTTTTAGTGTTCCTTCCATATTGTGGCTGTCTTGCAGGATCACTGGTGGGCCGTGCTTTTGATGGGGATCGCTCTGATTTTGTTAATGGCCGGCTTCATCAAGGTCTGCAGCGTCCACACCCCCAGCAGCAACCCCAAACTGCCTCCTCCAAAGCCACTGCCAGGTATTATCTATTGACTTATTGTTGGATGATTAATATTGACACAATAGTTCCCCCCAAGACTCCATAAAAGGTTATTGCGCATTTGTTGACATACCTCATCGGGAGTCCGTCGGGCTGATTCGTCCCCTCTCTGTGCATCTCGCCGCTCACACCTGGCGTATAACGGCTTTTGAAAACTGTAAACGGTAGCGCTAATGGTTGCCAAGTAGCGCTAATGCTAGCCAGCACAACCATGCCAGTCAGCTTACGACTATCTTTCTTTGGTGCTATTTTCGTACCATTTCATGGATTTCATTGCTTGTTTATTGGATGTGCGAACATCCGATACACTCACTAGGAACTTAAACTGGCAACCAGCACAAGGTATGTTTCATGTGCTAGAATTGACAGCGAGACTAGCGTACCGAGTCTGTATCTCTCCAATGCAAGATCTCTGGTGAATTGGCTGATTACCAGTTTGACGATTGACCATGGTTTTATAAAGTCAAGTTTTTAATAACCGCTAATACTGGTTGTCACTGAGTAAGCCGCCGCCTCTTTGAAGGTAATTGTCTCCAATTATTTTTTTCCCCCCTTTTCATTGAGCAGAGACCAGTTTCATGGACGAAGTGGGAGTGAGCCAGACATAAGCGACATTGCAGATTCCTTTTTGCTCTGATTAATGTGCATTGTCCTAAAAAGAAAAAAACAGAAGGTTAAAATTTTAGTTTACATGATACATGTTTCTAATGCACCAAATATTCTATATTAAATAGATTGTGGTCAATTGATTTTATTTTTTTTTAACAAATATTTGGAAAAGGGTCATTTTACAGGAGTAATTTTAATGCTATAATGTCACGCTTTTTTCCCCTCATGTTTATCATACCTTAAGAATCTAATGCCAACCTATGTCTGATAGAGATCTTGCAATGGAGAAATTACAGCTCGCTTAAATTGCTATATTGCACATTCATACCTGTACAAACACTATCTGCATCATCATATACGACTCATTTAATAACTTCAGCTTTTATTTAGGAGAATACATATCAAATCAGATGAAAAAAAAAACATGAATTGCGCCAAGGTACCTATTTTACATTACAAAAATGGGTAACTAACCATCAAATAAAATTAGTCTTTATGCTGTATGTGCATTATATGTATTATACTGCCCCCTGGTGGCCAAGAAACGCGCAAATCTCATCTTAATCTTCCCTGTGGCTAGTCAGACTTTAACAGTAACAGTAATCAATTTTAACGTGTGAAAGAAGCTTACTAGTTTTACTTTATGTGGTTCTGTATAAATATAAGTGGATTTGCTGGAAACCGTTTAGCCACTGATAAAGCAAGTGTAACTGAACTGTGCCATTGTTACCTTGTAGGTACCTTGAGGAGAAGGCAGCAGCGGGCCCGCGAACAAAGGTACGCGCCGCAGCATTATCGCCATGGCAGACAAGAGGACTACCAAATGGGTCAGCTGAGGCCCTGAGATTTTTTTTCTAGTGCTTACACAGGAAGCACTTCACTCCCAATGAGTTCCTACCTTTCCTGTAAGCCTTAAGAAGAGGTGCAACCAAATACAAGCGTTTGGCGTGATGCAACGCCAAACAAGTTCACTGGAGCCCTGTGTGCTGTGATAGCCAGCTTACCATAGAATTCCTATGGAAAAGACCTTCATATCCTATGTGCACTTAATGTGACTGTTTTTAACCAGAGAGAAATAGGAAGCTTGACTTTCATTGGCCTCTCTTCAACTATCCTTCCAACTGTACTTTTTTTTTCTTCCCACGATGAGACCGCAGTCGGACTGCAAGTAAAACGCAGCATTTTTCTGCCAATCAACCCTGAGACGTCGTTGCTGCCAATCACACTATTCAAACGTCTCATTTTTATATTCTTCCCATGGATTGTACACATTTTTCTATACGCCCCTCCTGTCCAGTATTGGAACAATGAGGCCAACTTTTTTTCTCTATTTCTATTTTTGCTGTCGACTGAAATATTTTGGTTTGACACTGAAAGTGAGATTTCACGTCTAATCTCCAGATATTTACATATGACCAGGGTTCTAATAGATTTGGAATTGTTTATTAAGTTTTTCACAGCGTCCTTCATTGCTTTCCGCTAATTTTGAATACAGTTTTGTAGCCAAAAAAAGTGACCTTACCCATAATGCATCAGTGAAATAGATTCAAACTATTAATTTTTGCAGCTTTTTGGTCAGGAAAGCTGAAAAAAAAAATCCCATCACTATGTATTGAATTAAGGGCCAAAGAGGAAAGCAAAGAAATGTTTTGCTATATTAATAGTTCCCCTTCCTTGTGATTGACTTTATAGTAATTAAGCTTTATTTTTGTAGCACTTCAGATACAAAGTGATTCACGGTGTTAAAAACAGAACAGAACATAAAAATACATCAGGAGAAATAATGTCAACACTATAGAACTAGAACACACTCTTAAACAAGTGAGTTTTTGTTTTAGCGTTTTAGAACTCCTCTAAAGGCTCTACCCCAAGTGCAGTCCTCTATTTTCTGTTGCGCCCCTCTTAGGAAGAACACATTTTATGCCACCCAACACACTGCGGTGACTATAAATAGTATCATTCGTCTATAAAATTGAGTTACATTGTGTCCTTATTAACATTAAAGAAAACAAAAAATAAATATTGATCAACTAAGCACAAAAAACATTTTTTTTCTTCTGTCACAGAGAAGAAAAAAAAGTGCATCAATTTGCCTGAAAAAAAATAAAGGAGTGCGCCACTGCCACGTACTGTGGTGGATGTGCAATTAAACTATTGTATAACCACTTTGTACAGGACTGCCCTAGCCCGCCCACCTTTCAGGTTAAAAAAAAAAAAGAAAAGAAAAAAGTAATATTGTAAGTTACTAACACTTTGAATATTAGCATCTCACATATAAGGAATTTGAAACCAGCTCCTAAACTTCTAGCTTTGCTCCCTTTCCACCTGGTCTCCTGAACACACAGTATGTCCACCTTCCTCCTCTGCATCATGTCAACCAGCTCCCTCCCCTTTCCTGTCATACTTCCAACATTCAAAGTCCCTACTCTAACTAAGTCCTAGACTCGTGGTGTTCCTCTTCTCTTTCTTCCTACGAACACACCTTCCTCCTCTCCTTCGACCAACAGTCGTCCAATTTCCACCAGCACCCTGTAGGTCAACAGCACCGATGGCGGTCGTTGTTAACCCGGGCCACGACCGATCCGGTATGGAAGTCATTTGATTTGCATGTTTGGTTTGGCCAAAGTTTTACGTCGGATGCCCTTCCTGACACAACCCTCTGTATTTATCCGGGCTTGGGACCAGCACAAGAAGACACTGGCTTGTGCCCCCTCGCGGCTACATTTTAAATGTATTACACACAAGTTCAATAATATTGTAAAGCAATTTTTATAGATGCAATTCAAATGTACAAGTACTATAAAGTTAAATACAACTGAGCTGTGATCTATTGGAGCCCTGCGCACCATTAGTGGTACTCATGCCACACTACTGTAACGTTATGTATCCCATACCCAGAAATAAAATCTGAGATGTTTGGTATTTTTAGTCCACAGCAAAAATGAAGAAAATTGCACCAGTACTCTCCAATGCTTTTAGACTTGTGTACAAACCTACATTTGTCATGCCTGACTTAAAACACTCTCCAAATCATTCATCTTGCGTCGCAATATTGGCAAGCAATTCCAAATCGAAACCTTTTGTTTTTTTACTTCTCCACATGCAAAGATTGCAAACGCACCCGAGTGCAAATTTATGAAGCCTTAAGAATGTGACTGCTTCCATTTATCACTCATCTTTGTTCTGGTTACCCCAGTTGTGCAAAAATGTGCCTATGAGAGACCACACATGAGACATTTAAGTTTGTTTAATCTATCATGCTGGATGGAGGAAGTGCAAGTGCCAGTTAGCAATTGTTGTCAGTGCACTGCAGTTTGTGTGTGGATTGTTACTATGCAGAAAAAGTGCCTTTTTATTTTTTCCATCAAATGGATACAGACTCGATGCGTGTGGGGAAAATTGACATTTTATGATGCTGGATTTTTATAGGTACCATGCTTAAGCCAATTGTATGTGAAAATATTTCAAGCATTTTGTTAATGTGTTTCTACACTGGAGTTTGTCTGAGCGAAAAACAATCCAAAGTGGTGACAATTGCTGCACTACCTGCCTGATGTTTTTTGTACTGTAAACTCAATGCGATGCGCAATGTTTTGTTTTTCCTTTGAACTACTTGAAATGCATTAACCCTTTTGAGGGTGGCGTTTAAAAATGTAATTGTAACCCATGAAAACTGCTTTAAAATAAACATTTACTGGATGGAATGGGGTCTCATTCTATACCTAACATGAAAGATATAGTTAAAAAAAAAAAAGTTTTTGACAAGGGAGCAATTTCATGATTTTATGTAAGTTTTTAAGTGTTAAAGATATATGTGTGCGTGCGAATAAGGATCCCAGAGCAGATAATCCGAGACAAATAACGATACTTTAATTTAACAAAGGGCGCATGGAAAAAGTTCCAAGGAAGCAACAACGTACAAAGTAGCAAAATAATAAAACTATACAGCATGAGTACCAAACAACGGAGAGTGCGCAGAAGGACTAAACCGCCGCGAGCAAGATAAAGGAGGAAAACTACTAGGCGTCTAAAAGTAACTAAAAGAGCCGAAGAGCAACTAAGGACGCGCGCGTGGACAAAACCGCTGCGGACCGGAGAATACGTCATAAAACAAAACGTAGCAAGGCGAGGAACGAGTGGTCGCGTTGGCAGCAAGCAAGGGAGCAATGCAGAATAGCCCGACGTCTCCTGTCTACCGACACCCGGCTTTTAAACCCCTGCTGATTACAAAGTGACAGCAGCAGGTGCGCCGTGGTAGACACCGCCCCTCTGGCACCATGGCAACTTCAACAGAAAACAAACTCAACAAGATAGCCTAAACATAACATTAAGGGCTTGCTGCAG
The DNA here is from genome assembly GCF_051991245.1 of Festucalex cinctus. Taxonomy (NCBI): domain Eukaryota; kingdom Metazoa; phylum Chordata; class Actinopteri; order Syngnathiformes; family Syngnathidae; genus Festucalex; species Festucalex cinctus. The sequence continues at coordinate 7,504,226 of NC_135414.1, forward strand.
CGGTTCTCAAAACTTAAACCAAGTCCCACCTCAATACTTCGTGACCAAAGTGAAAATACTGTTGAGTAATAAGCCCAAGTGTTTTATCAAACAAAGTTATTAGCAAAACTGAAGTAAAAAGGCTGTTAAGTGCACAAACACTTTTTTTCCCCCTTCAAGTTTCCACACTCAAGGCCAAAGACAAGGCACTCTAAACCACCTTACCAGCGGACTAATGGTAGGGATGACACATTTGCTGGGTAGCATAGCTAGATAGCTGCATGTTGCAAATGTGCCATACTGATGTAAACAAAATGTTAATGTAGTGGGGGAGATGGACCTCATGATAGATGAAGTGTATAAGTGAGCACTATTTTAGCTACGTGACTACATCCCTCCCACCCAAAAATAAAATAAAAATACAAATGGAATACGTGTACTAAAATGAAAAGATACGTCTTTGGTTTGATTCACGTTATTGTTGGCCTTTGACATTTATTTCATGCATGTAGATAGAATCCCTGGAAAAGACCTTCCCGATCTTTGAACTGCAGGGCCTCATCCTAATATGTCGCGAGCCAAAAGAGAAGTCCGTCGAGCAGGTTGAGGTGTCTCATTGTGCTGCTGTACTGGCTCTTGTCAGTGCACAAACACTACTTGTGACATTTCCACATGCTGTCCAGTGTCCGTCATTTGTCATGCCACAAAAAGGCTCAGCATCACACAGGCATGATAGTAGAAATGTTTAAAACAGATGAGGCCAGATAATCCACTAGGTGGCGCTGAAATCCCACAATGAATTATTGTTACGAATTGTTGTCATATTAGTTACCTCTAGTCTGCACCGTCAATAAAAAATACTATAGAATTGTGAGACATGCGTTAGAATTTAACTTTAGAGCTTATTTTAAGTTCCCCTGTGATATAGTGCATTTGAGTTATAGGCCTATCCTGATTTCTGATTATTAAAAAATCCTGAGTTGAGTCCTCCCAGTGGAACTTTAGCAACACCAGTACCCCCAAATGTTTTTCAGTGGTAATCAGGAAGGTGTAACAGCATCTCATTTGATGAAGAAACATAGTGCAGATTTTCAAACGGGAGTATATTGTTTGCAAAAGCGCATGCACATCATATATCGTATATACTACTCTTGACATACAATTATGTATTTTGTCTCTATATCGTTGCCAATTAAGGACAACTATATCACATGAAAATGGCAACGTTATATTCCTTGTTCTGCACTGGATTCAAAGTCAAATCGTTTTTATTATCAATTCAATACTTGTACGTTTTTATTTTAGTTTTTTTTTTTTTTTTTTTTTTTAACAAGGACACAATTTTATGTGCTATTCTTAGTTTTTCCAAAATAGACATTTTGGCTGACTACAGTACTCCAATGGTGTAAATGAGTAAGACAATTTTGATTTAGAATAGAATACAGACTGGAGCGACCCTTTTTTTTTTTTTTTTTTAAAGTTACAAGCTTTCTATTTCTTCTGTCTTGACTCAGTTACGAGTAGATGTTTTTACAATATTAAAAAGAAACAGACCTTTATTTTTTATTGATTTAATTTGTTCATAAAGACTTCCTGATAATCTCTGTCTCATTGATAGATGGGGGAAATGTATAGGCTATACGTTATAAAACAGTAGCCTGACTTTTTTTTTTTTTTTTTTTTTAAAGTGGGACAGGCTTGAAGGAATAAATTGGTCATTTATTTTAACTGAGAAAGAAAAGTTGACTTGTTTTGAATTGTGCATGAGTGATGGAACGAATTATAAATTCATAACTCAAAGCAGCGCACATCTGAAAGTAGTGATCGCAGCTGGCTTGGGCACTGATAAGCTATGAATGGCTTTCATAACAACGTTAAGATGCAAGTAGTTGAACATAACTGTTGTGCAAGGCTGACACCTGTCACACGTTCACGTTGTCACGTCCGCTTTCAAGTCGTCACGTGACTGCGTTGCCTGGAGGCAGGTCGCTTCTGACGGCCGGTCCGAGCGCAGGAAGGAAAGGCACATGTTGCTAATTAAATGCTGAGCTTGACAGATGCTTTAATGTGATCCTCGCTGTCATTTCATGGATTTTTTTTTTTTAATCGAGAGGCACCAAAACAGCTTGAATCGGCGGGCCACTCGCGCTCAGCTGGAGGGAATTAAATTCATCTGCTCCAACGCACATAAGGAGAATCTGTCAACAGCAGCAAAGATGAACGGGCTCAGCGCGTCCGCAGCCTCCTCAAATTTCTGTTTGAGGTGGCGGCACCAATTAAGAAAAAACAATGTTATGACAGAGCAACGGAGGAAGATGCGACGCAGTGCGCGCGTCCTCTCTCAACTGGTTTACCATTGCACATATCCTACACCAGCACATGCCGATATTTCATGGGAAAAAAATATATTACAAAAAGCTTGCCGTATTAATTGTTCAGCCTAAAAACTCATTCTTTAATAATAATCGTGTGCCCTTTTTTTTTTTTTTTTTTGGCTTGAGCACCTTCCTCCTATGTGCCTGTTGATTGTTATTTACAGTCGTGCAGAACTGAACTTCGCCTTGTTTCTAAAGCCAACCATCTATTTGCCAACCATCTATTTGCCGAACTTCTCATTAAATGACAGTCACACAGACTCTCAGAACTACAAGTACGACAACAAAGCTAGCCGTTAAATGCTAGCATTGTGATCTTTTTTGAACGAGCCTCATTAAACTTCGCAGGTGTAGCGGCAGTGAGTCGTTCCCCGTCACGCTTCACAGCGAGCCGGCCGGCGGCGTGACCTTACCGACCACCCGTGAGTGATGATGGTGATGGGATTAGTGGCGTTGAAGCCGCAGGACGAGAGGCCGCGCAGCTGCGCCGTCTCCAGCGTGCAGGTGTCTACCCCCGCCACCAACAGCCGGAAGCTCGAGGTTCTTACGTGGGGCTCTTTCGACTTCACGGGGCCACACGTCTCACGGGAGAAAGCCACACCAGGGACAAAATATTCGTACATACGCACACAAGCTTTGCTTTGAGTAACACAACAAAGCTAACGCACTCTCATATTTGCTCTCAGGTGACCAGTACAAGTAATACCCAAACATGCTAGTGTGTAGAATTATGTGATTGCAGCAATATCGCATATGGAAAGATGTTTGAAGCGCTATAGTGCATTTTTTTTGTCCTCACAAATGCTATTGTATAGCAAAGTTAGCAAAGTTTGAACATTTAATTCAGTGATTCTTACATGTACCACTAGAAGGAGACAATTTACCACACTTATAGTGCAATGTAACAGACAATTTGGCATACTTGGAGAACAATTGTGTTTTTGTGCGTATGACATTTCTGCACACTACATGTTATACTTGTGAGGCAAAACTGTCACAGTTAGTTCACACCTAGATGCTATCTACTAGAATTCTTTCCACTAGTAACATGCAGATTTCAACTAAATTTGACCTCACAAGTAACATGTAGCCTATAGTTGTCCTAGTGAGGACAATTACTAGTACTTGGACCTCAAGCTGCATATCAGGGATATTGAATAAAGCTGGAAAGCTGCTTGAGCATTCCTGCACTATAGTGTCAGGAATGGACTTTCCAAATAGTTGTCTTCGTTCTCGTGAGTAAGACAATTCACCCTAATAAATGTTTGAACGGCTTCCCAGGTCACGAGGACCTCTTCTGCACTTGTCAACAAGTCCTCTGCCAGGCTTTTCCTTCCCTTTTTGTATAATAAGTATGACTGATCCACATCCAGCAAAAATGTTTTATTTTACTGCTTGATAGTTTGTGGTAAATTCATGCTTGCCTCTTTAATGAGTTGAATGTTTTTCACGGCAATGCCAAAAGTCTGCCACTGCAATATGATCTCAATTTGTCCCACACATCCCCACATAATGGCCTCCACTATAAAAGATGTAGAAAAAAAAAACACTGGCTGTGTCATCCACTTGAACAACAAAAACATAAAACCTCAAACAGATGCCTCTAGTTTTCCCTTCAAGAATCACAGGTGGTGCTGGTAAATCAAAGAAAAATCATGTTTACATTTTTCATCATTTGTTTAACATGCCAAAACCGATTAGATATGTTATGCAGTTCGTATACCAACAAAGGTTATTTTAGTAACTAAAACTAACGAAACAACTCAAACCAAACAATTTAATTAATGAAAAAAAAAAAAAGTAATTGAAACTACATTTTATGTTTACAAATTTTTGTTTACTATATTATAGTAAAAATGTCCTTTGTTTTAGTCTTTGGTAATTTAATTTAATGCATGAGCCTTTCGGGATGATATTAAATGTGATTTTAAGTAGATTTATTTTGATATTAACTGGAAAAAGGACTTTTGAACATGTGTCACAAAGAGGTGACATCATCTAGCAGCAGACATTAGAAAAGCACCTTCAGATGACGTCGATCCCATGGCGTTTTTTTAAATATTGCGCACAAGTAATACACATAAAAAAACCTTAAAAAAACAAAAACAAAAAAACTCAAACTAATCTAAAACGAAGCGTTTATTAAATAATTAAAACTATTAAAAACTAACAGAATCACCCTGAAAACTAATTAAAACTAACTAAATAAAAAAAAAAAAAAAATACTCTAAAACAATACTAACTAAAATGAAAAATTCCAGAACTATAATAACCCTGATACCAACTGATATTGAGCCAAGGCACAATAATAATTTGTTTAATTTTTAAACGCCTTTCAAGTCACTCAGTCACCGTACAACATAATAAAATTAAGAAAACAAAGAAAAGAGAAAACCTCATGTCACTTTAGCATTAGCGCTTGTGCTAATGCTATGTTACTATATATTTGCTAATGCTTGTTTCAAGCGCTTCAGCACAAAAACAATCAGACTTAACTGATCTGCCTGTTGGTGTTAATGTTTGATTGTTGTTTTTGTTTTGTTTTTCCCTTTGTGCGTGTTTTTTTTTTTTTTTTTAAATTTATTTATCTGTTATATTACTGTGATGGCTACTTTATAGTTTTTTTGGGGGGGTTCTTTCTTTTTTAAGAAAAGGTGAACCTTGTACACCTTTAAAATGTTTCCGTTGTTATTGTATTCACTGAAAAATTAATAAACAATGTTATAAAAAAAAAATAGCACTGGGAAGCATTTGGCTTCATTTGTATGGTCAGAAAGCAGTTTAACAGGATTATTTCCTTCTGCTGTTGCCAAATTCAATACATTGTCAAAGTACTGATCGAGCGCTTCCTGGTCAATATCAACAGGCATTAGATAGGTGTCTTGGAACATACAATGTTGCTGTCGATCATGCAAAAGCTCATCTTCAACATCAGCAGATTTTTCGCCACTTGCACGCGAGTATTATTGACATTTTCGACAACCTCATCCTGTTTCCTACAAAACTAATTTATCCAGGCTTCATTAAAATGTATATCTTTATAATGCACATTTGTTTGTTTTAAATACCTTAACGCCTGTCGTATGCGCATCGTGTCAACAAATTGATATTCATAATGACCTTTATATGTTATCTTATGCTTCAGTTTTACAGACCCTTCCATATTAGAACGAGGCAGTAAGTTGTTTGTTTGCACAATATTTGCTGGAACACATGTCACTGGTCCATGTACTCCATTTTGCCCATCTTTAGGTAAAGCTAGCATTTTCATAAATGGTACAGTGATACCTCAGCTCACGAACATAATTGGTTCCCAGAAAGTGTGTGTAAGGCGAAAAGTTCGTCTTCCGAACATTTATTTCCCATAAGAAACCATTAAAATGAGAATAATCCGTTCCCAGGTCCCTATCAAACATAATTTTCTACTAAATAAGCCTTAAAACTACACAAAAATATACCTTATTTTATGTATAATAAATGTGCTATTGTATTGTAATTAAATAAATAAACTGTACTGTATAATAAAGTCGTTTTATTTACCTTTGTGATGGTAGTCCTTAAGGATGGTAGCAATGGTAGACTTAGCGTACTGGTACTGGGACACTAAGTCACACAAACGCACACCTCGTTCGTGTTTTTCAATGATCTCCCTCTTCTGCTCGATCGTAATTTTCTTTAATGTTTTCTTATGCTACGTTCTCACCAAATCCGAAAAGGCGAACTGGAACGCTTCATTCGCGAGCGTTTCACCGCGTAGAGTGTTTATGGAACGGTTGCCGCTCATTCGCGCTTTCGTGCGCACCGGAGCGGAGGAGGCGTGTCCCTTGGTGAACAAGGAAGTGGAGCACTTTAGCGAGTCAACAAAAAGTGAGCACCGCCAACTACTTTCACTTTTTTCCTGGGACTAAACAGCCGTGGCACTATTTTTGTCACGCCGCCACCGGCGTGGCGGTTCATGCTTTTATTGTTGTATCCCTGTTTCCTGTCTTACCTTGAAAATCTAACTCTTATCTCACCCCAGGTCACTTGCCCTTCCTGCCGCTCCATAATTACCGGTCCCCGCCCTTGATTATCACCACCTGCCACCAATCACCTACAGCAATAAAAGCCACCTGCATTCTCCCCTCAGTGCCGAAGTGTCACAGTCAGTGCATGGAAGCGTCCCACAGTCCTTATGTCCTCGTTCATGTTGCCAAGTGGTTTTGCCTTGTTTTTGTGCTTTTTCCTCCCCAGTGGAGCGCCTTTTGTTACCCCTTTTGCCTTGTGCCCTTTTTCCTCCCTAGCGGAGCGCTTTTCGTTGTCCCCAGTACCTTTTGCCTGTTTTTTCCTCCCTAGTGGAGCGTTTTTTGTAGTGATGGCAAAATGAAGCCCCGTAAAGCAATGAAGCCCTGCAGTGAAATGCGTCACACACACGTAGGGGCTTCAAGATGATTCATTTCCTCGACTACGCCATCATGTGGACAGAAAAATGTATAACATGCTTGGTGCATGCAATAAAATGGTGTTGTCTAAATCATGCTCTAAATACAAAAGAATATATATTTGAAGAGTGTTTTAACATGAATTGTTCTGTGTTACTTTGTCTATGTTTGTGCTTATGCAACAAGTGAAAATGTGAAAAAATGAGGTAAAATAAAGTGCTTATTCATTTTTATTTAAAAACAATATTTTTTCCAAAGTTTTTGGACTCAGGCGGTTTCTTTTTGTGCATAGAATTTCACCTGCTTTTGAAAAAACTCTTTCACATGGTACTGATGAAGCAGGGGTGCATAGATATGAGACAGCAAGTTTGTATAAACTTGGAAGCGCATATTTCTGTGATTCCCAGTACTGAAGGGGATTTTCAACTCTGGGGATATTTTCTTCTCTTTCTTGCTGGTTCCTTGAACTCCATCGCAAAAAAAGAAGCTCGTCGTCGTCGGTCAAATCGAATGCAAAATGCAAAGAAGTACCGCAGTAAGGGACCCGAAAACACAAAAAGTGAAGGGGAATCCATAGCGTTTCTTTGCCGCTTTTATTTCGAACTACACTCAAACCTAGCGAATCATTTCCTGAATCAGTCACGTGGTACACCCGCTTCGCGGGGCTTCAAACGTCATCACGTACGTCATCGACACACGCATTGAATCGCCGTTCATGAACCACTCATCTACATTACTCGGCACACGCTTCAGGGATTCGACCCGAGAAGCACATCACTAGTTTTTTGTTCTCCACTTTTTTGCTTCCCTGTTCTCCTCTCAGCTTGAGAGGAGACACCTGTTGGCCGGAAATAAACCTGCTGCCTTGGTGGCTTACCTTACGCCTGCGTCTGAGTCCTACCTTACCTCGTCGTGTCAATTTTCTCCTTTTTTGAGGTACGTGATAGCACTTTCGCTTTTTTTAGTGGCGCGAACTCCATTGACTACAATGCAAACGCGCCGCCGAATCGCCGTCCCCCGCTTTTGGTGAGAACGTAGCATTAGGCTTAACACTAGCCTGTGGTGGGGTCTTTTTCGGTCCCATAATAGCAAAAGTACACTCAATATGGTCCAAAATGTCTATCAAACACAAACCACGTCCGCACTCAAAGAAAGGGGGTGACGAACTGAGACGCCGTGAGCGTGCGTCAGCTTCTCGTGGCCGCCACCGTGGTGCTGTTAGACCGTGTGGTTTGGTTCGTCCGCCGAAAACTAATTCGTCAGCAGAGACTATATGCTCGCGAATTTAATGTTCTTGAGGCGAAAAGTTCGTGAGCTTAAGCGTTCGTCAGCGGAAGTTTTACTGTATATGTAAAGCAATCAAATGTTGTTCCAAGCTATTCAAACATGACAATTCGGGTGGAATTGACTGAACTGTCAAATTGTTAATTACTCATTCAGGACGTATTTCGCCCTCATTCTTGCTATAGCACGTGAAGCAAATCCATAGCTGCCCTCTAGCTGAATCTAACACTTTGCATGGTACTACACAATCCTCACTACATTTATGTAAATATTCTTCGGTTATACATTTCTCTACTATTAACTCTATTGCTCTACTCATCTTTTTATAATGAGCCCTTTTACAGTGTGAAACTTGCCGTTTAAACATCAATCTATGGCAGACACTACACACAAATTCTGGCCCGTATACTTTATCAAGAAAATTCTCCATAACGAAATCAAACTGTGCTAACTTGTCTTTAATTTTTTGTATCCGCAATTTGTTGGCTGCTTTTATATTTTTCTTGTGATCAGGATTATTATGGTATTTGTGTGTACTTCTGAGTTTGACATTTTGTCTGTGCAATGTGTTTTGGCGATATTTCTTTATACTCATTTCTTTCACTTTTTCTTTATGCAATGCGTTTTGGCGATATTTCCTTATACTCATTTCTGTCACGTTTGGAGGGTGTTGGAGGCAGGACCCAAATACAGGGGGAAAGAAAAACAGGGCAAGCCAGGGATGCAAGTAAAAAAGGGGTTTAATTAACAAAAAGGCAAACGAGGTACTCTGTGAAAATAAAATTAACAAGAGCCAAAAAATAGACTAAAGCAACAAAAACAGGAGGGAAACAAGACATGGCATGGAAGGCAACATGGGATGACTAGACAGTAACAGCAACAATGACTCAACAAGAACTGAAAGAAAGCAGGGTAACTAAATACACATGGTAACGAGAAAACAACAGACACCTGGGCAAGATACAAGAGGCTTGGGGAACTGATTGGTCAACACACTGGGAAGGGAAGACACACTCAGGTGGACGTGGTTAGACATAACGGGACAAGGGACGAGACAAGGAATACATGACAAATAACCAAAAGAAAACAAAATCCCAACCCCACAAAACCTAAACATGACAATTTCTTTCACTTTTTCTTTATGCAATGCGTTTTGGCGATATTTCTTCATACTCATTTCGCGTAAATATGTGTAAATTTATACTCATTAATTCACCTAAAACCTAATAAAAATCCCATTACCCTTCACCTTAACCAGATACTTAGAATCTCGCCAGAGTTGTGAGGTTCAAACGGTCAGGAGACCAGAGAAAAGGTCAGAAAAGATAAAAAGAAAAGAAAGATAAATCAAAGTAAAATCCAGCACCAACCAAACACTTCCTGTCTTCCCCAAGGTTACAAAATCAAAGTCTTACGCCAACACCAGAAGCCTCTAAATTTCAACAAAATAAAGAGATCTCAAGAGACCAGAGGAAAAACTAAAGAGAGGAAGGAGGGAAGGTTAGATGAGGCAGTGAGATCCGCAGAAACCAGTACATCCAGTCCATCAAATTGGAATCCAGCACCAACAAAACACCTCCTGCGTGGTTACAGAACCAGAGTCTTACGCCAATCCCAGAAACCTCTAAATTCCAACAAATTAAGGAGATCTCAAGAGACCAGAGGGGAAAAAAAAAGCCTCTGCAGCGCTGTCGTAGCTTTTGATGCCATCACTCCAATGTATCCGCATTCTGGTGAATGGTGTTTGAAAACGGATTCCCTGTTCCTTGAGAGCTTTCTTGATGTGTAGATACAAATGTCGTTTCTGCACAATTTCAGTGGGGTAGTCGTGATCAAACTGAATTACTTTCTCCTTTACGGTGATCTTTTTTGCCCATGCCTTCTTCGGTAATATTTCTTTTGTTTCGAACTTGAAGAAAGTTAACTACTATCGCCCGGGGACGATCTCCTTGTAGTTTGAACGGTGGTGTACGATGTGCCCATTGCATTTGTAAATTAGCCCCTTCAGGCAGTCCAAGCTCGTCCTGCAAAAAACGGTTCAAGCACTCAATCACCGAACCTCCTTCACTGTCTTCGGGGATGCCAAAGATTCGCCCTTTGTTCCTTCTCGTTCCTTCGAGGTCTGTTAGCTTGTCCTGCATCGCCCGGGTCCGGTCCAGTAACTTTTCCATGGTGGCGTTAGCCTCCGCGTTGCTATCTTCTCGCTCCGCTATCCGGGTTTGAGCTTCCGCCAAATTCACCCCGTGCTCACTCATCGTCTTTTTGTTATCGTTGAATATTTGTCCATGTCCATTCGCAGTGAGGTTATTTCTTGTTTCAGCTCGCACTTGAACTTTGCCAGGTCACCACGAAGTAGTTCAATGGAGGTAGTCAGGCCAGCTAGCCCTTCCACCATTGTCTCCGGGAAGTGGCCCTCTCCCACGTCGCTCATGTCTTCTTCAAGTTCACTTTCGCTGTTCCGCCCCCTTCACGCCTTTCTTTCGGCTTTTCCGCGCGCCAGCTTTATTCATTGCAAATTTTATGTCATTTTCAGTACGAGTTTTGTTCTTTAATTCGAGTTTTATATTGCTGACTTGGAGAGCTACCAACTACCAACTACACATCTCCCCTCACCGCCATATTCCCGGAAGTCCTTCATTCATAGTTTTGTATAGTATCAATGTATACTTGACGGTTTAAATTTCAGCAGTACTTATATATATATATATATTAGAGGTGTGCAAAATTTCCGATTCTTAGATTATTCACGATTCGGCCGTGGAACAATCGAGAACGATTCACAAACGTCCAAATTCCGATTATATAAATATGCCAAGGGAAGCGAAACGAGCGAAAAGTACGCGGAACTGAAACGCAGTAGCGCGCGCGGTCTTCGGGACGCTTTTTGGGACGGACCGAGAGTACACATCCACAACTCATGCCTCGAGATTCAAAACAACAACAAGCATGGCTGAGCTGACCAACCCACCTCTTCATGACATCAGACCTGCTCCGAAAAGGCAAACAACTTGAGGCGGAAGTATCAGCTAGCTGGCTGCAGTGCGTCGGTTAGCGTTCTACAGGGCGCCGCGCAGTGATACGAACGAACGAACAGAAAAGTAGTGGCTGGCGGTAATGGCGTCTGACTTTATTCAGAAAAGAGTATTGTGGTGGAAATGTATCACGCTTTTGAAAACAAAAAGTTTTTAGAAGAAAAACGCTTTATTTCCGAGACCCCAGCCAGCTTGCTGGACTATTTTCTTTTTTATTTTCTTCTCGTCCAACGTCGAACCAGAACTGGTGTCACCGAACGCTGTCAGAAAGAAGTCAGTGCTGATCGCACACACGGGAGGTGAGGATCAAATCGAGATTCATGTTAAAAAAGCCGAACGATCCCATTAATGTTTACACGTTCATGTTTACACAAGTTAAAAAGCAGAAAAGCACTTGAGTTTTTTTTTTGTACCTCTGAGAAACTTTAATGTTTACATGTTCATCTTTACACAACTTAAAAAGCAGGAAAGCACTTTTTTTTTTTAGGCATTTGTATTGAAGTAGTAGTTCACATTGTCTTTCATTTATACCTCAATGCACTTTTGAGTGGATAAAAATAATATATTTTTGCTCAATGCTATGTTTTATTCTGTTGAAGACTGAATATACTTAAAAGCTGTTGTTACAGAATGAGGACTTGAGTATTTTATTTACTGTTTTGAACTGTTAACTTGATACTGAAATAGTAGTTTATGTAGGCCTGAGAGGACTTTTGTACTATTTTTGTAACTAATGTACGAAACATTAAAAGCACCAAAATACATTGGTTTTTTTCTGCTGCATGGGGGGGAAATCAATAATCGTTTTATAATCGAATCGTAGCCTCTGAATCGTAATCGCAATCGAATCGTGAGGTGCCCCAAGATTCCCACCTCTAATATATATGTATATATATATATATATATATTTCAGTGAGAAAATGCATTGCATGGGAAGGTGTGTCCAAACTTTTGGCCTGTCCTGTAAATGGCCTTTTCTTGGTATTTTAATATCCTGATCATCACGTCAACTTGGATGTGGACATGAATTTAATGGTTTCTAATTGGAGCAAGTGGCAGAAGCATAGTCCCAAATTAGAGCGTTCCCAGTTAGGGAAACACTTATCACCGTGTCAGTATTTTCAACAGCGAGGAACATGGGACAGAAACCATCCAGACGTGACTTGATTCAGACAAAATGAGCGGGGCGGCCTTCATGATGTATTGCAGAACCCCAAAAGCCACAAGACACTTGTGTGGGAAGGTTTTGATCACAGTCTGGGCTGTATGTTGTCAAACATACAGCCCTAACCCTAACCCTAATCCGACAACGCTAAAATCAATGGAACCTTCCTTCGATGATGCGACCGACATGGAATCAGATTAAAATGTGGACCCCAAAAAACCACAACGCTAGAAGCTAATGTGCTACTATCATTTTCTATAGCGCTTAGTCTGTTCAGGGTCTTTGTGAGCTGAAATGCATTCCTGTTGAGTCATATGCACACTTACAGTCACTAAGTTGGAACTAAACCCACACTGGCTTTCCGGAAGTCCGGCAAGTGAACCACATAAATAGGAACCCAAATAAATAAATACAATAACCAACTTATATGTATTGTTGTTCTCAGTTACAAATGTGTAGGCATATAAATGCACTTTCACACTTTTACAGTTAGTATGCTTGCAATGAAACGATTGGGTTCAACACATGTGTACAACACTGTGTATATTTTAGTTGAAAAATGCCTTTATTTGTGGGGCGAGAGTGAGCTCATCCAGATGGAATGAGATTTCAACCAAAGCCAGATCAAAAGAACAATAGCGCAAGAGAAAAGGCGGGCAGCTCTTGGGACAAAAAATAAATAAATATATATATATATAGAAATTATATAGTCACCACAATCAAAACTGATTTCTTTCGTTCAACCCAGGAGAATACAGATGATTGTTTTCAGCTTTGCCCTAGTATCATCAAGGTCATGTATAGACACACACATACGCTTGCCAAATGACACACTGTTTTAGTTAAACAGACGATGAGAACAAAAGCCACAAACAACTGACTCTCGTCACAATGAATTAACGAAGGTCATTGGAGTCTAAAATGAAATAAAGAGAACAGCTTGCCAAAAATATTTTACTGTATATGAGATGATCATCCGTGATGAACCAAATCGTTATGTTGTTTACCGCTCGGAGGGATTGATTTGCCTCTGAAAGGGAATGATGACTATATGGGGAAGGGACGGGCATGCTCATGTTATCCATTAGGCTTCGCCTGTCCAGCACATTGCAAGTCTCACATCACTCGTTTCATGGCAAGCGTGCTGAACAGATTATAGATGGCTTGCACAACGTGTGAGCATTCTCCAAATCCCCATTTATGCACACCCCAACAAATGCCTCATATTATCCAAAGTTGCATTTGCTAATTGAGTGATTTATTTAGTCTGGTGTTCAGCATATTTCTCCTCTCTCCTCTTGAGTCTTATGGGCTGAAATTTGTACCAACCAGAAATTGAATTAGAATATTTCATATTTGAATTTGAATCGCCAAACGTGAATAATGTAGACTTACACCGATCTGATGGGCTGGATCGAGATGGGACGATATTTTGCATTTAGCAAAATCGGTTATCGACTGTATTGTCTTAATTTGTGTAATCAATCAATGGCATTATTGATTGTCTCCGCAAAATAAAACATTACATGTTATAGACATCTGCCAGGCCAGTTAAAATACATTTTAACTTGTATAGCTGCCAATGGCAGTGAATGAGTTGTCTCATTCACTGCCATTGGCAGCTATACAAGTTTGGCTGCTTTAATTAGCAGCTTGTGTTGTAAAATGTAGATATTGTAATAGATTGGGTTTAAATTTATGGTGATGTCCCCCCTTCTGGTCACGATCTTGTAACGCGTTACGAGGGTCAGTAACTGTAATATTACAAAAATATATTGAGTAACTCGTTATTACCTCATTATGTAATATATAACACTGGTTACGATGGGGGTGTGATGGGACCCAAAGGCGGAGAAACGTGACAGGAAGACAAACGGGCAGGACAAGATATGGCGCTTTATTTCCAATAACTAAATAACTGGATGGGACGTGAGCAGACGAGAGGCATGATGTGAGAGGGGAACACTTGACGTGGCATGGTGTGAGAGACTTAAGAAGATATGGAGAGGAGTTGATGTGGAGAACTTGAGCTGATGTGGATAAACTTGACTAAACGTGTATAAACTTGACTAAGCGTAGAAAAACTTGACTGAATGCAGAAAAACGACTAGACATGAGGGAGAAACTTGACCCGATAGCAAACGTTGCTAACAAAGCTCAGCATCTCACACCAGGACAAGACAAAAGTACAACAATGCTCCCACAAACGCGTGAAACAAACACCACTCCCTTATACCAACACTAACGAACCACATACAAGACACACCTGGGACACACAGCAGGCAGAGGGCACTAATTAGGCCACACATACTGGGAAGGGAAGACACGCAGGTGGACAAGGCTAACGATAACGAGACTAGGGGAGACAAACCGGACAAAAGATAACAAACACCCAAAAATTAAACAAAATCCCAACCCCAACAAACTGAAACAAAACAATGTAAAAATAAAAAATAAAAAATGAAGAGGACTTTTAAATATTGATGACTCAAATAGTCATCAAACAAGACAGATGCAAAGCTGTATTGATTACATGGTGTAATTTGTTGAGACCAGTTATGATCTCACTAACCCACTGACTGGAATCGGAATCATAATTAATATTCAAATGCTAAAATGTGATTATATATTAATGGTGTCAAAATGATCGCGTTATTATCTCGTTAACTAAAGCCTAGTTCACAGGGCAAGATTTTAAAATTGTCGGCCGATTTCCAATCTTTGACAGACACCACACGTGAAGAGAAAAAATCACGGGAGTTCCAGTTTTGAACATACCGTGTGTGGTGTGCGGCCACACTGCACAATCAACACACTCCACACGAGCCGAGTTCATTCAAGAATGTGATGGGAAGTCTTGCAAAACCTCTCGATATTAAACGTGGCTTCCGAGTCGTCACCATGAGTGGATCCTGGTTTTCAGCCGAAAAAGCGGCATAAAAAGAAAAGGTCTTGTTTAAAGGAGTGTAAATGGGCACTTGCGAGACATCGCTTGCCCTCGGCTCGGTGCTGGCGACGCGGGCTGGCGTCCCACCCGGAGACCACGTTTATTTGTGGAGAATGTGTGTACGTGTATAAAAAAAATAAATAATAATAATACAAATAATTAAAAAACTAAAAAAGAGTGTAATAGCGCGAGCACGGAACGGACATTCATGCGTCACGACTGTTTTGATTTTAGATTCCCCACCGGCTTCCTCGCTGGCTCGCTTTCTGATTGGCTGCACGTCACTGTCAATCTGCTGCGCGGAGCGAAATCGGGCCAAAAAATCCAACATGCCCGATTTCAAGTCGGGGCTCCTTCCGATCGCCGATATCGGGAGGCGCCGTGTGTGGTGACAATACACACGGGAGGATTATCTGTGAAGATTATCGCTTGCGTCTCGGCGCGTCCTTACGATTGTCGGGAGGGGAAATTCGGGGCTAAAATCGGGCCAATTCTCCTGCCGTGTGAACCAGGCTTTAAAGTGCCTTTAACGGCACAAATTTTTTTAATGCTCGATTAACGACGGCTCCTTATTTGGAAAGCCTCTACAAAGGGAATTTCAGTCAACACGCAGTAGAAACGTCCACGTCAAAACTACCCAATAGAAATGCACTGGAGCTAAAACACACAGGGGCATATTCACTAAGAATGCGCTGCGTTAGGTAATAGCGCGAAATATTGCACCACCACTGCACCCGCAGTCTGCGCCCAGTTACCAACCTATTCACTAAGGATATTGCTCTAATCATATACCGGCGCAAACACGCCCACAAAACTGACAGCTTGGAGCAAATTTGCACCTGATTTACCACACATGGCAACGGATTTGTGCCAAGAACATGGTTGTTATAGTTACAGTTGCGAGAAAGATGACATTATCAGAAAGCGAGGTTGGATCGAGAGTCAGCGTTTAGAGCGCCATTAAGCTGTACAGAGCAGAGAGGACGACGACGACGTCATTCATTCATAAAGTACAAATTATTGGTGCGATCGTATTTTAAAAATATATTTTCAGAGGTTGGCGTGGGTGTACAGTATGTATCTGGCACGTAAAAATGATCGTAAAATGCCTCTCCACCATTGCCGATCAGCCCGGGTTACGTTATGTGTCCTAAACTAACATGGAAATATTTCCCCCTCACTCTCTCTCTCTCTCTCTCTCTCTCTCTCTCTCTCCCTTCTCTTCGTGATCTGCCGTGGACGTTGTGCTGCAAATGGCACGCAATGCTGTCATGATCGAGATTGCAGCAGTTAATACATGCTTTCCAAAAACGTTATTTGCGTCACGCAAACGAGGTGTGGCTATTTGCGCTGGCGTTAGTGAATTAGACGTTGCATATCATTGAGTCATTTGCATTGGGGTGGGCATATTTTGCGTCAAATGTATGCAAATTACCTAATTTACATATGCGCAAATAACACCGGCGCACCGTGACGCAATCTGTTCGGCAGAGCACTTAGTGACGGATTTCCCCATCTGCGCGTGTTTAGTGAATTAGGCGCTCGCAGATTGCTCCATTTTTCCCGGTTAGCGCGGTTCAAAGGCGACGCAAACCTTTAGTGAATAGGCCCCACAGTGTTTAAGGGGCAGAATGTAGTGTGGAGAAGCTATTTTGGACTGTGTCTCACCACTACCACCCATGCCTTGCTTTGAAAGAACGCACTCGGTTACTGTTAGCACCGAGCACCAAGAGGCGTCCATGGGCACTTTGCAAACCCTGTGAGAGTAAAGAGCCAAATGGACGCCGTCTTGTCAGTTGGAGTGAGCCTAAGCCTATTTATCTTTAGATGTAGTGTTGTGTCGGTCACGACCAATTCGTTCTTTAGAACGAATCTTTTCAGTGAACGTGAGTGAACAGGTCAGTTCTTGAAGTGATTCGTTCTCTTCTCAGTTCATTTGAGAGCAGCCACGCTCATGCTGTCAGTCTTCGCGAACGACCAATCAGAAGCTATCGTCAGACGGGGTTGTTGAACGATTCGGTGAACGAATCTTTTGAACGGTTCTTTTAAATGAACTGATTCTAGTGATTCTGTTCACCTAAAAGAACTGTAATGCCCATCACTACTTAGATGTGAGGCATATTTTATTCATTCAGCATCTCCACAAAATATCTCATCAGGGTGAAAGCGAAAGCGTCGATGTGTTGGCAGCTGCGTCATAGCGCAGTCGAGAACTAAACAAAATAAAAGCGTCAGATGTCATGAAAAGGAGTCACTATAACACAATTTAGCAGTAATAAATTAAATGATACTGCATATATGAGTTGGGATTGGCGTCAAGTTGTATTTTACAATTTTAAAATGTGCAGAAACTCGCAAGTTACTTATTGTTTAAAATTACAGACCTATTAATATGAAAAGAACACAGCGATCGTTTCTGGTTCCTATGCAGTAAATATTTGTCATTTTACAATGGACATCCTATTTAAAATAAAAGACTTCAGCAAATGCATGTATTTGTGGGGACTGTGTTGTATTTTACAGTTTTAAAAATGTGCGTAATTTCACAAGTTATTTCATGTTAAAAATTAGGCAGTTCCTAATATGAAAAGAAAATGCACTGAGCTGTCACTATTGTCTTACAAATGCAATTATGCCATGTTGTAGTGACAGAAAAATGACCAAAACAAATCAGTCACACTTTGGTTTGGTTTTACAGTACAGTACATATTTTATTTTTATTTTTTAAACTTTTTTTTTATTGAATTGTTATGAAATTACTCTATCAATGACTAAAAAATAAAACCATATTTAAATTAGGAGGAATAATTGTACATTTTATTGTAAATTTAGATATAAATTGAAGTATAAAACATGCGATTAATGTGCGATTAATCAGCAGTTGATTATTGAAGTCATGCGATTAATTACAATGAAAAATTTTAATCAACTGATACCTATAGTTTATATTAAATCAATCATTCAGGTATTCAAATCAAATTTGGTTCTTTAATTTTGGATTCAAGTTTGCTCTGTGCTTTAGGAATTGCAAATCGATTGCAGGTACACAGATATCGTCTTCATCAAATCAGCAACTTCATTTTTGAGCATGTGACACTGGTTGCTCTCTAGAAAAAAAATGAAATTTCCTAAGCAACTCTCAACCTTTATACTATAGGACTTTTTGGTTTCCAGGCGCAGAGAAAATGAAATTCATTTCATAATTTTAAATTCAGTTTCAGTTTTAAAGATGCACGATGCAAGATTAGACTCAAATTTGAGTGTTAAAATAACCATATTTTTCACCCGCACATGTTTTAAGAATTGTATTATGGACACTACTGTGTCACAATGACTGTTGCCCCTATTTTTCTGTAAAAGGAAAAAATGTTGGCGCGTTCGGACCAGAATCTTGAACTGTCTCTGAGCATGCTGGAATTGCTCTCATCACTTTGCTAAATTGAGCTTGTGTACAAGTTATATCATATCTTGAACAAAAAATTGCATGAGAATGCCAGTTACCATGATCATCAAGAAGATGCTGATAGACCAGATATTTTTATCCATCCAATGTTGCAAGTAAAGAGATTTCCCATTGCAAAGCACATATCTATTGTTCCATATGGGGGTACGATGTGGACTGAAGTTGTGAGTGTGCATTAATTTCCAGCACAACGGAACTTGTTTATGGAATGCTGACAGCTTAATTGGCAGCCGTTCAATTTAAAATAACATGCCAGGACTAAATCTATTCCTCCTATTTTTTTTAAACAGACCCCTGGGGAGACAATACCAAATGCTATTACTATTTAACAGAAAAGATTGAAGCCATTTCAATTTTAACACTGCATTTAAGCATTCAAAATCGATGGCTTGAAGGCCTCCGTCTTGGAGGTCTTTAATTATCTCGGCTTTTCTGATGTAATGGGTCCGATTTCTCCAGATGAAATTGAAGTTCATTTGATTTATGGCTTTTAGGAACCGATTAGGAATTGCCAGTGAGTATGCAGAGGAAATATAACGAGCTAAGGACTCCATCTTGGTTAAGTAAATTCTACCAAAGATTGTCAGGTCTCTTTGGAGCCACATATTTAATTTGGATTTACATTCATAAATTTTGTTTTCAATGTTCAGGTTTTCACTAATCAGTGTATTTTTGGTAATATGTATACCTAGATATTTTGTAGTGGATTTAATTGGAATGTTAAAAGCATCGGTTAGACTGCAATCGTGTATAGCCATTAATTCACACTTACTGTAATTAAAATTTGAACCTGATGCTTTCGAAAAGGTCTTGATGAGTTCTAGAGCCTGAGGGATTGCTTCTTTATTTTTCAAAAAAAAAATTGTAGTGTCATCAGCCAATTGGTGTTTATCAAAAATATTTAACTTGTCTATATTAGAATTTTTAACATATATTGCCAAGGTTTCGACTGCAAGAATGAACAAAAAGGGAGAGATATTGCAACCTTGTTTAACTCCTTTCTTGATAGTGAAGCGAGGAGATGTGCCATGAGATAATGCTACACAACTGGTTGTGTTATCATAGAAGCATTTGATAATGTCACAGAATTTCGGGCCAAAACCAAACAGTTGTAAGACTTTCAACATAAACTGGTGTTCTAATGAGTCAAATGCCTTGTAGAAGTCCAGGAACATCATGAACCCATCATCCACAATTAGATGGTTGTAATCCAACAAATCTTGTACTAACCTGATGTTATTTTGTATGGATCTGTTGTTCATAAAGCCAGATTGATCCAGGACTCCTTTCAATCTGTGACTATATATATATATATATATATATATATATATATATATATATATATATATACATATGTGTGAGCATTTTGTAATCATTGTTCAGAAGTGTGATTGGCCGATAATTATCTAGATTTTTATTTTTTTTTTATCTTTGCCAGGCTTTGGGATAAGTATGATAATGCCTTGCTTCATGGTAGCCGGCAGCAACAAGTTCGAGATTGTTTCTTTAAATACCTCAAAAAGAATTTCCCTGAGTGATGACCAGAAGTGTTTGTAAAAATTTGAAGTTAGCCAATCTGGGCTTGGGTATTTGTCTAGTTTTAGGTGTGAGGCTGCTACGTCTAGATCAGGGGTGGCGAGATCCGGTCCGCGAGGGCCGCAGTCCTGCAGGTTTTGGATATTCCCCTTCTTCAACACAGCTGATTCATGATCTGCTCATCAGTAAACTCTGCAGAAGCCTGATAACGAGCCTGTTAATTGATATCAGCTGCACTTCGAATAGGGAAATCTATAAAACCTGCAGGACTCCGGCCCTCGAGGACTGCAGTTTGCCACCCCTGGTCTAGATCCTCGATCGTAAAGTCTCCCTCACATATATCTCTCATGGCACAATCAATTTGATGGGTGAAATCTCTGATTTCACTCAGAAAGGTATTAGCATCTTCTTCAGAATAAGATGTATTATATAAATTATGGTAAAAAGTGCTAATTTCCTTGGCTATTAGTGTTGGATCAGTGCATTCTCGCCCATTAATCATTAGACATTTAATAGAGTTATATTCTTGACGTTTCTTTTCTAACCTACAAAAATATGCTGAATTTCTTTCTCCTTCTCTGTCCATTTGGCCCTTGACCGAATGTATGCTCCACAAGCTCTGTGTACATAAAATTGATCCAATTGGGATTGTAATAAAACCAAATTAATTTGATCATTTTTCTGCGAGAGTTGTGCAGCTGGAAATCAACAGTATTTCTTTTAATAGTTTTTCCTTCATTGAGCTGTTGTGTTTTTTCTTATATTTACTAAAAGATATTGAGTATTTGCAAATTTGATATTTTAAGAACTCCCATGTTTTGGTGTATGAGGATAAGGAGTTGTCCTGTAAAATATTTTGAGTCATGTCTTCAATTTTTTTACAATAGTCATCATATTTCAAAAGGCTGGAATTAAATTTCCAATATCTTTTCTTCTTATTTGGCTCCAGTCATTGTGAAATTATTAAGTCTATACAGCAATCATCAGTTAGTGGGGCCGGGAATATTTCGCTCCTTATAGCTGGATTATGCATTGTGATTGTTACTAATCAGAAGTCCAGACGTGATTTTATAGTTGCATTCGGCTTGAACCAAGAAAATTGTTTGGAAGTAGATGTGGTCCCGCGTGGATATTATGTAAATCCGTGCCTTATCAATCTCATATTGCCAGAGTCGGGAGGAGGTAGAAATGTTTTGGGCAATGAGGCGAGTATGGAGAGTTGGAGGATCTCCTTATACTGACGTCACGTCATTGCCGTGCATCATAAATGAAGCGCCTCCAGGGCTGAATTTACATTGCCACAAATGTCAACTTAATTGTAAGTAAAGATTATTTGTACAGCGCTTTTCACAGATACAAAGTGCAAAAACCGCACACACATTCAAACACCTGTGGTCGGCTGCTGCTACACAGCTGTCAGGTCCACTGGAAGCAAATCGGGGTCGTGTCTTGTTCAAGGACACTTTGACATGGTCCCCAAGGGTGAGGACTAACACCTATACCTAATACTTCATGTTTCAATTTAGTTATCAATTATACTTAATCCATCACTATTATTTGTTAGACCAATGATTAAGTTGACTTTACTACGTAAAAAAATACATTGTGTTCCTGTTAAGGTAAAGAGGAATATGGCATTTAGGGTTAGGGTTAGGGTTAGGGAACCCTAACCCTCTGAGCCAAACATTTAAAATCACTGTGATTATAACACGTCACGTTATAGTCATTGTGTTAGTTGCCTAATTGAAATGTATGTTACGATCAGTGTTGGGCAAGTTACTTCCAAAATGTAATATATTTTATATTACTAGTTACTTGCATTTGAAAGTAATGTTTCTTTACAATATTACCATCTGCGTAAAGTAATGAAATATTACTCAAGTTTAAGTTACTTTTAAGTTACTTTTTTTTTTTTTTTTTTAGTCGGGGATGAATTCATCTAATCATGATTTTGACATATTAAAAAGAAAATGCAAAATTTGCAACCATAGCTGGTAAAGTTAACTTGAAATGAGGAACTTTTATCTCTATAGCGTGGGGCATAATGTGAAACCCCCTAACCCTAACCCTAACCCTAATGCATATTCAACATGTCCTTTACCATTAAATACAAAGAAAATATAAAAATGCATTTAAAAAATGCTAAATAAAATAATTTAAATAATGCTAACAGTTAGCATCAATAGGCATGGCTTTAGAACGGTATAAGCAATGAATATTTAAAGCACGTTAGCAGGCTCCGATTAAATCCCTGGTAAGGTGCTTAGAATGTGTGCCTTCCAGCTCACCTCCATCTTTACCAGGATTTTCAATAAATGTTTATGCACTTTAATTTGTCTCACTTTACAATGTTTCTAGTTAAAAGGCTAAGAGGCAGTGAGGCACAATGCAGAACTATGTACATTATACATGTTTTGGCATTAAATAAATGCATAATTGGACATTTTCCTTTTTATGGGAATTTGTTTGCATTTTTCCAGTCACATATCGTGATATATTGCTAAATCTTTTTTGACAATATATCAAAAATCGTAGGTATCGTTTATCGTGATATTATCAATATCGTGAGTCAAATATCGTCACAGTATCGAATCGTGGTTTACCCGTATCTTCGCGCCGCTAATACACACACAGATTTTATATATATATATATATATATATATATATATATATATATATATATATATATATATATATGGGGTCCAACCCGCTTATGTGAGCCAGCTCTCTATTTATTTATGTATTCTCATTTCCCTCTTCCACTGTAACCGTGGCCTTATGAAGTGACAGAAGCCAATTAAGTCAGTGTTGTGAGTGAACTCATTTGTATTTTCATTGCCGACAGCATTGAATTTGTCCCCAAAAAAAAAAAAGCTGAAGAGGTTAAGTGATACCATCCTTCTCATTGTTGGTTCACTGTCAGGTATCTCAACTTGATCAGCAAAAGGGTGAAGGAAAACAACAAGAGACTCATGGTTTGGGCTGGGTTTTGGTTTGTTTTTTGCTTTTGTCTGGGTTCTAGTTTTGAGTTTTTCATCATGTTCCTTTACGTTTTCTGTTATGTTCTGCTTTCCCTGTGTCTCCCCTAGGATCGTCAAGCCTTGTCTTGTCCACCTGTGTTTGCCTGCCCTTCCTCATGTGTCAACCAATCAGCACCCTCTGCCACTTGTGTCTTTTCCAGGTGTCCCTTGTAGTGTAATTAGTTTGTGTATTTAGTCACCTGTTTTCCCTTCAGTTCTTTTCGGTTCATTTTCACCCCATCATGCTGCTGTTTGCTGTGTTTCCCCAAATGCCTTTTTTTGCTTACCTTTTGAATTTCGCTTTAGTTTGATTAAATTCCCTTAACCTCTGCCTCCACTCCCTGTTTCCCTGCATCTGTGTCCGGCGCTACACCTTAATTTGTAACTGTCTTATGCTTGCCTAATTTATGTATGAAGGCAAGAAAATTGTGACAGTGAAAAACCTAAATGAAAACCAATCAAACACAACTTGATTTTCTTTCTTTGTGTGTTTTTCCTAGTCAATCGCAAAGTCTCCCAACCTCCTGCCCTCGTTTTGTTATAAGGTCCAGCGCAACCTTCCAAATGTACAATTGCTTTCCTCTGTGAGCTTTGTTTCCCAGTATGCTACTTTCTTGTGTTCATCAGAGGGACACTAGGATAAAAGTGCTGTGCTTGAAGAATGATTTAGTTTTTATGTTGTTGCTATAGTAACATGATTTCTCTTATTTGAATGGGTAAATAGAAATCTAAAACATATACAAAAGGAAAAGAAAATGGTAAGAGCAAAAAATAAAAGAATGAAAATAATTATTCATTTTGCCCAATTTTGCCATTCTGCACCATTCACTTGAAATGCATCCCACAAAGCAGTGATTGCGCTATTTAAGTTACTTGCAGAGACCATAGAGCTGCAGCCTAACATCCATCCATCTTCTTAACTGCTTACTCCTCACAAGGGTCGCGGGGTGCTGGAGCCTATCCCAGCCAGTTTCAGGCAGTAGGCGGGGTACACCCTGAACTGGTTACCAGCCAATCGCAGGGCACACAGAGACGAACGACCATCCAAACACACACGCACACCTAGGGACAATTCAGAGCGGCCAATTAACCTGCCATGCATGTCTTTGGAATGTGGGAGGAGACCCACGCAGGCACGGGGGGAACATGCAAACTCCACCCAGGAAGGCCGGAACCTGGACTCCATCTTTCAGCACTGAGAGGCGGACGTGCAAATGTGCCGCCCGCAGCCTAACATGTTTCACACTAAGCAGACACGTAGCCCCATTCAAGTTGTTAATTACCTTTGAGTCCACTTGTGGTACATGCTCCTGCTGGGATGGATTTAAAAAAGGGTCAGATAAAACTGGAGCGGTTCGCAGCCGAGTGTGAAGCGTTTAGGATGAGGATCAGCACCTCCAAATCCGAGACCATGGTCCTCAGTCGGAAAAGGGTGGCGTGTCTTCTCTGGGTCGGGGATGAGATCCTGCCCCAAGTGGAGGAGTTCAGGTATCTTGATGTCTTGTTCACGAGTGAGGGCAGGATGGAGCGGGAGATTGACAGGCGGATCGGTGCAGCGTCTGCAGTGATGCGGACTCTGTATCGGTTTGTTGTGGTGAAGAAAGAGCTCTCGATTTACCGGTCGATCTAAGTTCCGACCCTCACCTATGGTCACGAGCTGTGGGTCGTGACCGAAAGAACGAGATCCCGGATACAAGCGGCCGAAATGAGTTACCTCCGCAGGGTGTCCGGGCTCTCCCTTAGAGATAGGGTGAGAAGCTCGGTCATCCGGGAGGGACTCAGAGTTGAGCCGCTGCTCCTCCGCGTTGAGAGGAACCATCTGAGGTGGCTCGGGCATCTGGTTCGGATGCCTCATGGACGCCTCCCTGGAGAGGTGTTCTGGGCATGTCCCACCGGCGGGAGGCCGGGGACGACCCAGGACACGCTGGAGAGACTATGTCTCCCGGCTGGCCTAGGAACGCCTTGGGATCCCGCCGGCGGAGCTGGTTGAAGTGGCTGGGGAGAGGGAGGTCTGGGTTTCCCTCCTAAAGCTGCTGCCCCCGCGACCCGATCCTTGGATAAGCGGAAGAAGATGGATGGATAAAACTCGTGCCAAACAAATCATGTGAGTGACTTACTGTCGTGACCCCTGACAGGACAAACCAAAAGTCACATGCCATTACCTTGACTCCCCTATACTCATCTTCATCTATTGCATCATTTATTGTGATATTTCCAGGCTTGGGCAGCTGCGAAATGATGATGTCATTTATTCAGCTCAATCTGTTTGTCCCAGAAATGTTTGAAGGGATAATCAATGCCAAATAAACTTTTTTTTTTTTTTTTTTTTTTTTTTTTTTTAAATTAAGAAATTGTATAAATGTGTGTCTGGTATTGCTGCCTCCATGTCATGTCTGACTGGGGTCTATTTCACAAAGCAGGTTAATTGACAACCCTGGTTCAAGAAACCCTGAAATGTGGGGAAACTTTGCGTCTTCGGTTTCAGAAAGGGAGGTAACAGAAATAAAGCATGGTTGAAATGAGGTAAACCTGTGAGATCATGTGGAGGTCTTACCTGTTTGAACAATGTTTTTATATTTCGTCTTCTGTTGCTGCCAGGAGCACTTATCCTTATATAAATGAAATGAATTAATGAACTACCATTCAAGCATTTTTTTTCCCCAACCTGAAATGTTATTGTGATTGCAAAGGACTACATTTAAACTTGCGCATTGACCCGTGCAGAAATTTCCTCCCATACAGCCTGTCTCTCTTTTGCAGCTGCTGCAGTGTTGCATTTTCTCCGAAAAACATGTTCGTAAGCATTATACGACTGCATTAGGGTGAAGTACGCCACCCTCTGCTTCCCCGTTGCCATGGTGTATCATCAAATCGGCGCTCCATTGTTGTTGTTTTTGTATACGCGCACTTCCGTTTTTTTTCAGTTGATTGGCTACATTCCGTTTGACGTCATAGTTGGTGGCACAGGTGCACCTCGGTGTGCCCGCCGACATTAAGATTTTTGTTGTAAATATTGAACATGTTCATTATTTAAGATTGTCGGCCCCGACTGGTTTTGGACCCAATTATCGGGACAAATCCACTCTTAACACATCTCACATACTGTATAAAGATAATCTTGTAAGATAATCTTATAAAGACAAACGATTGTCGGGCGTTTGACATCCTTGGTCGGGAAGGGGCAATATCGGGACAAAAAGAGCCCGATTCTCTTTGTGTGAACCAGGCTTTAGGTAGGTGAGAAATGTTGACCAAGCTTCTGCATTGTTTTTATTTGATGATCTCTTTGTAAGGCCAGTAAGTCACATCCATCCATCCATTTTCTTATGCGATTTAATGTTAATACTAAACTAGATGTCATGCAGTTCAGAATTTCAACAGAATTCTCTGTAAAATGACACCTTTACAACTATTTTTATCTCTCAGAAACTCTACAAAAGAATGTAGGCCATGAAAATTCAGCATCACGATTCATTTCTTCCCTTGTTGAGTTTTGATTTTTAGCATTGACTTCTTTTTAGGGCTGTCAAAGTTAAAGCGTTAATAGATTAATTAATCACAGAAAAATGTCGCATTAATCACATATTAACGCAGATTAATCGCACTATTTTTTGGACTGCACTTGACTGCGGATGGTTCCATTGAAGGCTGTGCAGGTCAGTGATTAGGTCAATACACGGTATTTCCTACGCCTGTTGTTCCAAAATAAGCGGAGTGATCCAGTTGGTGTGCTCGGTGGTAAATTTCGCTTTAAAAAACACCTCGACGGGACTTTAGATAAAACAAAAGTAATTTGCGTTTAATTAATAATTGCTGAATTGCACCCAATTGTTATGATGCTGTTACGTTTTGAGCAATACACGCATGCATGCAATTGCGTACATGCATTTAATCAATGTTTGCAAATGACATTCAGATAAAAAAAAATGCGTTAATGTCAAAATATTACGGTATTTTGTTTATTTTATATTACGCAAATACGCAAGTAATTTAGCTGATTAATCGGGATTAATCAGATTAAAATTTGTAATCGTTTTACAGCACTACTTCTTTTTTTAAACTTTAATTTTAAATGATGGTTTTTAAATTACTGTGTGCTTTTATTGCTTTTATTGTTGCCTGTACATGTACTGTGCACTTTACTTTACTGTGCACATTGAAAATGGATGAGGAATTGTTGATCTTTAACGTTAAATTGTGCGAGTGTAAGTAATGTGGAATCAGACTATGTGTACCCCGGAAGACGTGTATTTTCTCAGCAAATTGAAATTTGAATGGTGAAAATCGGAAGTATTAGGTGGGAGTTGTTTGACATAAAAAAACGATTGAGCCAAGTAAGGTTTGAACCCCCGCATTGGCTGGACTGGGAAATGCAAGGCGGATGTTTCAGTTAGCTAAGCAACATATTCACAGTCATGGCTAATGGCATATTTGTATTTAAAAGTGTCATCTGCTGCTGAAAGGTTTTGCTGAATGGAGGCACATGCTTTTAATCATTTGAGTAAAAATATGAATAAAAATGGAAAAAAGTTCATGTCAAATGACATTTAATGAAATGGATGTTAACTTGTATGACTATTCTGAATTTGGAGGAGAAAAAAAAAAGTGCTCCAAGCTGAGTTTGAACCCACATTGGTAGACCTGGGTAATGCAAGGTGGATGCTTTACCAGCAAGCTAAGCAACTTGACCCCCAGCATGGCTAATGGCGTATTTGTATTTGTGTCAGCTGATGCTGAAACCTGGAGACGTGTTTAATCATTTCAATGAAATTAGATATATTCAGTTGGGATACATGTAGATCGCTTAGCATAATGGCCCTGGATATATTTGCAATGTGCAATCAGAGGTCAGATTCAAACGTGTGACCTCCTGGTTACTGAACAATGCACTATATACCAAGTGACCCACTGAGCAGTATCAGAGAGCTGGTAATGATCAGTTGTATGTATGGAAGTGGGCGTGGAATATGGACAAGTTCAACATCAGTCCCATTGAAAGTAAATGGGGAAAGTTGATATTTAAGTTTAAATTGCGCTAGTACTGCAAGTAATGTGGAATCAGACTATATTTTCCAGTAAGTTTTTTTTTTTTTTTTTTTTTTTGAGAAAGTGATATGAACGTTGTAAATCGGAAGTATGTGGGAGTTTTTGCAAAAAAAAAAAAAAAAAAAAAAGCTCTAGGACAATATTTTTCCAGGTTGGTGTTAACTTGTTGAAGAAACGTGAAGCCGTAAAAAAATTAATTAAAATAAATGATAAGAATAAATTAAAATAATACTAAAATAATGAGTACAACACAAGTTCAAGGCAAGAAAGTTTTTTTTATTTTATTTTTATTGCAACCATGAACCCATTTTTTTGGCTAAGTTCAGCCAAGAGCCCCTCACTTGGAATGCTGGGATCGTCAGGGAAAGCCACCTACCAGATCCTAATAGGGATGTGGACTGGTCCCCAGCCATGTCATATTTTTTTTGTCCCCTCCTCATAAATCCCCAAGAAGAGGACTTCTTCTGTTGTACAGCATCCCTGTTGAATAGACAAACAAAAAATAAATAAATAAACCAGTTTGCCAAAATATGTTGTGTTAAACCAAACTGCTAGCTTTAACTCACTTTCATTTCGGTATGGCTTGACGTGTTAAGAGCAACCGCAGAACTGTTTTTATTGCCCTTTAAGTGTGTCAGTCTGTATATACAGCCCACTTTTACATTTTCTGTGGCTGATTCTCTCCACAGAGACACTTTAACCATTTCTTGGTTCTGTGAGAATTCAATTAAAATGGAAAAAAAAAAAAAAAAAAAAAAAAAAAACCCTTGTTAGTTCATGGCATTACAAAGATTGGCAATAGGACAAACTGAGAAATCATACTTGTTTGATAAAGATGTTTCTGATAGGGGATTTGAACAGCCTAATATAACCCCAAAAAAACATTAAAATGAGTTAACTATGTGAGAATGTGCACATGTGAAACTTACCTCACTGAGGCGTCCCTCAATTGTGATATA
Organism: Festucalex cinctus; assembly: GCF_051991245.1. Classification (NCBI taxonomy): domain Eukaryota; kingdom Metazoa; phylum Chordata; class Actinopteri; order Syngnathiformes; family Syngnathidae; genus Festucalex; species Festucalex cinctus. Next base: position 7,533,453 of record NC_135414.1, read on the forward strand.
ATCCTTTGAGCAACCTTTTGACAATTGTGGCAAGGTTAGGAAGCTTGAGGGTGGAAAAAGCAATTCCTTGGCCTTTCCCACCAGTTTTTCTGGGACGTGAACCTATTCATGGTAAGCAGAGCAAGTGAATTTGAACATTTATAGATAGCAAAGGAATTGGGCAAAGACCTATCATGACCCAGTTTGCTTATTAAACCCAGAAAACAGGTGAGTCGTGATTGGTCATTAACCATTCTCTGCACAGGTGACATCTTCAATTGACAAAAATTACAAACATGATTAAACAAAACAAAAAAAATGTATTAATTGCACACTAAAAAATAAATCATCATATTCTAGATAAACTCATTTTATTGCTGAAAATTGCTCAATGATCAAAGTATCCCTTTTATTTCAGCTGAATCAGACATTTAACTTAATTTCACCCCACTTTGGTAGTTGTGACACTAAAATTAACTTAACAAGCATGGTTGGCAAAAGTGAGGCAGTTTGCCATAGGCAAGACGTGGTTGCAGATATTTGAATGACAAATTGTGGATACAAGAAAAGAGTAGTTAGGGATTATGACGAATGTTCTTTGGAGTAGGTCAAAGTGACTCCCAGATGTTGTATTTTCAAAACACGTTTAGTCTCGCTGCAAAGTGGCAAGAGCTTATCATACCTGAGTCCCTTTAAAAATGTGTTTTTTTGGCCGCGTTAGGACCTTGTCTCACGCCCTTCGGCAAAGTGCTGGAAGATGTAGCTCTTACCCACAGCCACTTTGGCCGAGAGTGGAGGGAAGAGAGTCATTTGATAAATGTGACTGCCGTCACTTAATGCCACCAGGGTATTTTCTTTACCCGTGTGCTCCTCCCCTTTCCAGGGCCCATTGGTTGGCCTTGAACCGGTTTTTTAAGGCCACCACCTTGGCCTTACCCCGGGTTTTCACCGGTTGCGGTTGCGGTGCGGTTGCGGTGCGGTCCGGCGACGCAAGCAATTAGATTCCATTCTTTTTTTTTTTTTTTTTTTTTTTTTTTTTTTTTCTTTTCTTTTTGAAGAGCTCAGAATTGTTCATTCGGTAGTCTTACCGATTCAACGTCTCGTCATCATTGCTCTTTTTTTGTTGTTTTTTTTGTGTGTATGTGTGCGTGCGTTTGCGTGCGTTTGCGTGCGTGCGTTTGCGTGCGTGCATGCGTTTGCGTGTGTGCGTTTGCGTGCGTTTGCGTGCGTGCGTGTGCGTGCGTGCAAATACGTATAAATTTATACTCATTCATTCACCTAAAACCTTATAAATATCCCATTACCCTTCGCCTTAACCAGGTACTTCAGAATCTTGCCAGAGTCGTGAGATTTAAATGGTCAGGAGACCAGAGAAAAGGTCAGAAAAAAAAAGAAATAAAGAGAAAAGAAAGGTAAATCAAAGTGACATCCAGCACCGACCAAACACTTCCTGCCTTCCCCATGATTACAAAATCAAAGTCTTACGCCAACCCCGGAAGCCTCTAAATTCCAGCAAATTTAGCGAGATCTCAAGAGCCCAGAGGAAAAACTAAAGAGAGGAAGGAGGGAAGGATCGATAAGGCAGAGTGAGATCAATAGAAGCCAGTACATCCAATCCATCAAAGTGAAGTCCAGCACCAACAAGACCCCTCCTGCGTGGTTACAAAACCGGAGTCTTATGCCAACCCCAGAAACCTCATACTTCTAATAAATTAAGATCTCAAGTGACCAGAGGAAAAACTAAAGAGAGGAAGGAGGGAAGGATAGATAAAGCAAAGTGAGAACCACAGACACCAGCACCAACTGATTCAAGGGGCTGTGGGAGGGAGAGGGTACTTCTGTTGAGTTTCAGTAGATGCTGGTGCGACGGATCTGGCATGCATAAGGACCACCACCAAAGAAAGAAGCCGTCAACCGCGGTCCAGCAAAGCGAGCACCCCCCCCCCCCCCCCCCGGAATCCCCAGGCCGCGGCAGCACCAAGGCCACCCCCAAGCCACCCGAGCGGACACCGGTCGGCAAGCCGACCCAGACACCCGGAACACCCCCGCCCCAGCCCCGGCCCACACCCCCGAGCCCAAGGCCGCAGAACGAGGCCCAGCGGGCCCCCACAGCGCCCCACCGGTCCCCAGCCCCCATCCCCCCACGACCCCCCCGCACCCCACCCAAACCCGCCATCCACCACGACCCAGGCCCCACCACCCCCGACCCCCAAACCCCCGAACACACCCCGACCCCCAGCACCCAACCCCCCACCCACCCATACCTCCACCCCCCCCCCAAACAAGCCGCCCCCCCCCCCCCCCCCGACGGCCGCCACCCCCCCCCCGCGAACCCGGCCCCCCGCGAGAACCCCCCCCCCCCCCCCCCCGGAAACCGGCACCGGGCAGCAGCGCAGAGAGGGAAGATGTGCCCACCCCACCCCACCCCACCCCACCCCACCCCCACCCGCGCGAGATTTGCACAGCGGCGGGAGGGGGGAAGCAGAGGAGGAAGCACCAGGGGAGAAGGCGGAACACCAGAACACCGAGCCCGGTGGGGAGAGGCCCCGGTCGTCACGCCAGAGTACTAGTGACACCTAACCCTGTTACTGAGTCCGCCAGCTCGCCGACTGGCGAGCTCTACCCTTACACCGTGAATGTGGCCCCACCCAGTGTATATACAAGTGTGTGCGTGTGGTGCATTAAAATTGGGAGCAGGTGAGTCGGAGCAGAGGGAAAAAATTTCCCCTACTCCGACACACCCGTATCCCCCCCAAAAAAATGAATATGTATATGTGTGGTGCATTAAAAAAGGGAATGGAGGGACAAAGTGGTGGGGCAGGGACACAAATGGGGGGGACCACAGCGCTGCCAGGCACTGCAGTCCATCCCCTCTGATGGCTCCCCGCCCCAACTCACCCCTCCCCTTGGACGTGAGGTGCATTAAAATTGGAGGGGAGTTGAAGGGTGAAGACGGTGTTTCCACCCTTCCCCACCCCACCAAGAAATGTGTTGTGTGCCCTATGTGTATATTTACAAAGTGTATAGTGCAAGCTAGTGAAGTGAGTAAGAGGAGCGACCAGCGGGGCCTCACCCAACCCGGCGGGTGTAGGTGGCACGCCCGCCCCCCAGCACCCCCACCCCCACCCGCCCCCCACCTCATCCACCCGGCACCACAATGGGCGGACAGCCAGCGCAGCAGGGCTACCGGACAGCCCACCGGCCACCGGAGCCCGCCCGGGGCGCCAGGAGTTATACCGGAGTGGGGCAGGCCCCAAACCCTCGCCCGGCCCCCGGAGCCCGACGCCCGGGCCGGGGAGGGAGCCCCAGGCCCAGGGAGAGGGAGGGGGAGGGGCCGCAGGGCAGACAGGGAAGGGGGGGGGGGGGGGCGGGGGAAGCGGGGAGAAGACGACAAGAAGGCGAAAGGGCGGCTGCAGGGCAGGAGGCGGGGGGGGGAGAGGAGGAGGGAGGGCGACAAGGGAAAAGGGACCGGGAGGCAGAGGAGGATGGGCGGGAGGAGGCGAGGAGGGAGAGGCGACGGGGGGGAGGAAGGGGGAGGGGAGAGGGAACCACGGGGCACACCGGAGGCCCACCCACCCCGAACCGCGCCGCCGGGCACGGAGCAGCGGACCGCGCCGGGACGGCACCGCCCCGGGCACCAGGGGAAGCACCCCAACACCGCACCCCACAGGGGGCCCAGGGAGCGGCCAAGACGCAACCGCCACCGAGCAGACAACGGGGGGGCAGAACCACCCCCGCCCGACCACAGGGGACGGCGTCAAGAAAATTGACTAATTAGCATGCAGTAACACCAAGTGTTGATGCTTAGTGCCCACTAGAAATAGATCTTAAGGAGTTATTGAGTATAGTGTCGTATAGTGTGGTATGCTCGAGCCCACTAGCAGCAACTAGGTTCCTGACTATATAAAAATAAAAATAATCAGATACAAAATACCAAATACAGGAGCAGCGAAAACAGAAGTTGTAACGATGTGGTGGCTCTCGTTAACAGGCAGAATCTTGGCAGGATTAAGTTGCCAAATTGAGATTAAAATATTCTATGTACATAGACCATATTTGTTTAAATCTTGATACTTGATTTTTATTTAAGGCAGAGATTTTTTCCATTGAGATATAATTTATTAGTAAGTTTAACCAGTGGTCGATATTTAGAGATTGTTTATTTTTCCAATTGACAAGGATTATTTTTTTAGCAATAGTAAGGGCTATAAATATAGATTGAGATTGTTTACATGGTAGCTCAGTTATTGTTAAGTCACCTAGTAAACACAATCTTGGAGATAAAGGAAGCCTACAGTTTAATATATCAGCGAGCTTTCCCAAGATTTTAGTCCAGAAATGCAGCACTGGAGTACATGACCATAAAGCATGAAGATAAGTATCGGCAGTGTTTTGTGAGCACTGGAGACAAATGTCGGAGTCAGAGAGTCCCATTTTTTTCATCATATATTGTGTAATATATGTTCTATGAAGTATCTTATTGTCAGGGTCCGGTTGGTGGAGGGCCCAAATGCAGAGAGAGACAACAGGTGGATGGAGTGATGAGGGTTTATTAAACAGAAAGCGCTGTAGAAGGTAGCAGTCCAAGGAACGAGTTGTTGATTGACGAGCAAGGCCAGAAGCGGAGGGAGTCTAGGCAGGCAAGCGGCAGGGTACACAACTGGGGAGAGCAAAGATCAGGTAAGTCAAATGCAATAGGCACGCAACAAATGACTAGATAGCTAGAAGCACGAACTCTGACGGAGTGTGTTGATCTGGCGACGAGGTGGAGTTGGGGACCAGCTTAAATACACAGCACTTGATGGAGATGATTGCTTGCACCTGGTCCCAGCTCCACTCGCCGCTCCAATCCTGCTGAGGGACACACCCACACTAACACGCTCAAGGGGCAGAGTCAGGAGACCTGACAGCATTCCCCCCCCGACGGGCGCCCCCTGGCGCCCGACCCAGGCGACCAGGATGCCGACGATGAAAGTCGCGGATGAGCGACTTGCACAACACCTGCCGGGCGGGGACCCAGCTCCGCTCCTCCGGCCCATAGCCCTCCCAGTCCACGAGGTACTGGAGGCCACGTCCCCGACGTCGCACGTCCAGAAGCCTCCGAACAGAGTAAGCGGGATGCCCGTCGATCACCAGGGGTGGAGGAGGGGGCGGCATAGGGCGGGACAGGGGACAAGAAGACACGGGCTTGACCTGGGACACATGGAAGGTAGGGTGAACCCGAAGAGAGGCAGGTAGGTTGAGACGGACCGAACAAGGGTTCACCAAGGCAACGATCTCAAAGGGGCCAATGAAGCGGGGCGCCAGTTTCTTAGACTCCACCTTGAGTGGAAGGGTACGAGAGCTGAGCCAAACCTTCTGGCCAACACTGTAGACCGGCGCAGGAGTGCGACGGCGATTGGCCTGGACCTGCGACCTTGCTGTAGCACGGAGCAGCGCAGCACGAGCCAACCTCCAGGACCTTGCGCACCTGCGCAGATGGCTCGTGATGGACGGGACGGCGCAATCCGCCTCCTGAGAGGGAAACAATGGGGGTTGATAGCCCAAGGAGCACTGAAATGGAGACATGCCCAGGGAGGAATTAGGCAGAGTGTTGTGCGCATACTCGACCCATGCAAGCTGAGCGCTCCAAGTAGCCGGGTTCGCCTGGGTCATACAACGAAGGGCAGACCCCAATTGCTGGTTGGCCCGTTCTGCTTGCCCATTCGTCTGTGGATGGTACCCAGAGGATAAGCTCACACCGATGCCCAGACCTGTGCAGAAGGCTCTCCAGACTTGAGAGGTAAATTGGGGGCCCCTGTCGGACACAATATCAGAGGGGATTCCATGCAAACGAAATACGTTGTTTATCAGAAGCACAGCAGTCTCTTTTGCTGACGGAAGCTTTGGCAGGGCAAGGAAGTGAGCAGCTTTGGAAAATCGGTCCACAATGGTAAGGATAACGGTATTACCTTCTGAGGGAGGGAGGCCGGTGACAAAGTCTACCGCGATGTGCGACCAAGGGCGGCTGGGGATGGGGAGTGGATGGAGTAAACCGGAAGTCGGTTTCGAGGAAGTCTTACTCCGAGCACACACCGTACAGGCCGAGACAAAAGCTCTTGTGTCTTCATCCATTGAGGGCCACCAGAAGCGCTGTCGGAGGAATGCCAATGTCCGGCGGATTCCAGGGTGACAGGTTAGGCGTGATGAATGTCCCCACTCAAGGACCTGGGCACGGACAGAGGCAGGAACAAACATGCGGTCACTGGGCCCCCCATCTTGGTCAGGTTGTCCCTGTTGGGCCTTCTTCACCACCGACTCAATCTCCCAGGTGAGTGACGCCACAAAGCAAGTAGGAGACAAGATGGGTTCTGACTCAGACTCCCCGCTATCCGGTGTGAATTGGCGGGACAGTGCATCAGGCTTGACATTTTGGGAACCTGGGCGATAGGACAATGTAAATGTAAATCGGTCGAAGAATAATGCCCACCTTGCCTGCCTTGAGTTCAGGCGTTTAGCTGATCGGATGTATTCAAGGTTTCGATGGTCCGTCCAAACAATGAATGGCTGGTCCGCCCCCTCCAGAAGGTGTCGCCATTCCCCAAGGGCAAGCTTGACCGCCAAGAGTTCCTTGTCTCCAATGCTGTAATTGCGTTCGGCCGGGGATAGCCTCCGAGAAAAGAACGCGCAGGGATGCAGCTTACTGTCCAATTCCGCTCGCTGCGATAACACAGCGCCCACACCCACGTCTGAGGCGTCCACCTCAACAATGAATTGCCGGGTGGGATCGGGGTGGACCAGGATGGGAGCCGAAACAAAACGCTTCTTCAGTTCTTTGAAGGCCATGTCAGCATCGCTGGACCACCGGAAGGACTTTAGGGAGGATGTGAGGGCCGTGAGAGGGGCGGCCACACGGCTGTAGTTCCTTATGAATCTACGATAAAAGTTTGCAAAGCCAAGAAAACGCTGCAACTGCTTACGGGAGCAGGGTGTGGGCCAATTGGCTACTGCGGTCACCTTGGCTGGGTCCATTTGAAGCTCCCCCTTGGCTATGACGTACCCCAGAAAGGTTGTCTTGGGGACGTGGAACTCACACTTCTCAGGTTTGACATATAGTTTGTTCTCAAGAAGCCTCTGAAGAACTCGTCGCACATGTTGCTCATGTTCAGCCCGGGAACTGGAAAATACAAGAATGTCATCTAGATACACGAACACAAACACACCTATCATGTCCCTCAGGACATCATTAACAAATGCCTGGAAGACTGCAGGGGCATTTGTGAGACCAAACGGCATGACTAGATACTCATAGTGGCCGCGATGGGTGTTGAAGGCGGTCTTCCACTCGTCCCCCTCCTTGATGCGGACCAGGTGGTAGGCTTGGCGAAGGTCCAGCTTAGTGAAGAAAGTAGCACCATGGAGTGGAGTAAAAGCAGAGTCAATAAGGGGTAACGGATATCGGTTCTTTATTGTAATACTGTTAAGTCCTCTGTAGTCCACACAGGGACGCAGTGTCTTGTCCTTCTTGTCTACAAAAAAGAAGCCTGCGCCAACAGGCGAAGAAGATGGTCGGATGATTCCTGCAGCCAATGATTCGGATATGTAGTCCTCCATAACTTGTCGTTCCTGCCGAGAGATATTGAACAGTCGACCACTGGGGAGTGGTGCACCGGGCTTGAGGTTAATGGTGCAATCATATGGTCTGTGTGGGGGCAAAGAAGTGGCACGATGTTTACTGAACACAGGCGCTAGGTCATGATAACAAGTAGGAACGCGAGTTAGGTCTGATTGCACTTGTTGATTTGGGCTACTGGAGGTTCCAGCAGCTGACCCCAAACAGTTCTGGTGGCAGAAGTCACTCCAGGAAGTGATCTTGCCTCTTGGCCAATCAATGTCGGGGTTGTGGAGCTTTAGCCAAGGCATACCAAGCACTAAGGGAACTTGTAAATTATCAAATACATAAAAACTGGTGACCTCGAGGTGGTTACCTGACAGTGTGAGGGAGACTGGAACTGTCTCTTGGTTTATGTTAAAGAGTAGCTGTCCGTTGAGGGCCCGGGCTTTGATGGGGGCCGATAGTGGCAGGAGGTCGATGCCCATCTGCTGCACTAGACTGCGGTCTATTAGGTTGTCATCTGCACCGGAATCAATAAGAGCAGAGAGAGGCATTGAGAGATTTTTCCAACAGAGGGCAGCAGAGAGCTGGAAACGACCTGGGGACGGGGAGTCAGAAGACGTCAGACTCACCCTCCGTTCCTTGTTGGTGGATGGACCATACCGTCTCGCGGGTAGCGCGCTGCATTTTGCGACAAAGTGCCCGTCTCCTCCACAGTAGAGGCATAAATTGGCAGCGCGTCTACGCATTCGCTCCTCTTCAGTGAGTCGAGCACGCCCCAACTGCATCGGCTCGCCGTCAACCGCCGGGGGCGATATGGGGGCTGGAACCGGTGTGTCAAACGAGGAAGCGGAGGACGTGCGTTGACGTGGGAGGGGAAGTTCAGCAGGCGAGGACCGATATCGCGAACGTTCCCTCTGGCGTTCACGAAGCCGGCAATCCAGTCTGATGGCAAGGCTAATAAGTTGATCGAGGCTCGTGGGCTCATCTCTAGAGGCCAGTTCGTCTTTTAGTGTTTCGTTTAGCGCACCCCTGAAGACCTCTTGGAGCGCCTCGTCATTGAAGTGGCTTTCGGCTGCAAGCGTTCTAAAGGTAACTGAAAATTCTGCCACGCTGCGAGATCCTTGCCGCACTGACATAAGCCGCCGAGCAGCCTCCCTTCCCCGGACCGGGTGATCGAACACCTTCCTCATCTCCTGTGTAAAGGAGGAATATGACGCGCAAACTGGGGACTGTCGCTCCCACTCTGCGGTGGCCCACGATAGCGCGGGACCCCGAAGGCAGCCAATGAGGTAAGATATTTTTGCTTGATCTGTAGAATAAGACAGTGGTTGCTGGCCAAAAACTAACGAGCATTGCACCAGAAAATCACGGCAGGCGCCCAGGTCGCCATCATACGGGGCCGGTGCAGGTCGGGGGGGGAATGCTGTCAGGTCTCCTGACTCTGCCCCTTGAGCGTGTTAGTGTGGGTGTGTCCCTCAGCAGGATTGGAGCGGCGAGTGGAGCTGGGACCAGGTGCAGGTACGAAAGGTTCCTTTAGCGTTTGCGTCGGGAGTGTGGGTGGTGGCGGCGTGGGCTGGTTCTGTTCTCGGATCTGCAAGGAGGCCAGTTGTTTCTGTAGGGCAGAAAAGGCTTGTGAGAACTCCCGTACCTGGCTCATTAATAAGGTAATTGCCTGGTCGTGCTGGTCCAGGAGGGCTCCTTGCCCAGCTAGCCTCCGGTGGACAGGATCGGTCTCTGCTGGGTCCATGTGGCCAGATCAAGCTGTCAGGGTCCGGTTGGTGGAGGGCCCAAATGCAGAGAGAGACAACAGGTGGATGGAGTGATGAGGGTTTATTAAACAGAAAGCGCTGTAGAAGGTAGCAGTCCAAGGAACGAGTTGTTGATTGACGAGCAAGGCCAGAAGCGGAGGGAGTCTAGGCAGGCAAGCGGCAGGGTACACAACTGGGGAGAGCAAAGATCAGGTAAGTCAAATGCAATAGGCACGCAACAAATGACTAGATAGCTAGAAGCACGAACTCTGACGGAGTGTGTTGATCTGGCGACGAGGTGGAGTTGGGGACCAGCTTAAATACACAGCACTTGATGGAGATGATTGCTTGCACCTGGTCCCAGCTCCACTCGCCGCTCCAATCCTGCTGAGGGACACACCCACACTAACACGCTCAAGGGGCAGAGTCAGGAGACCTGACACTTATATTGGATAAGTTGCAAATTTGTCTGTTTGGTCATTTTAAATACATTTTCACAGATTTGGGTCCAAAAGTCTGGTTCCGGAACTATAGACAAGTCTTTTTCCCATTTTAAAGTCGGTAAATACGTTTTATTTGTGTATAAAAATAACTTATATATTTTTGATATTTTCTTTATTGTTGTTGGAGAAAGCTTTATAATATCTTTAGCTAAGACAGGCAGTTGGAGCGTATCCTGAAGTGTTGGGATTTGTTTCTTAACCATATTTTTAACTTGCAGATAATGTAAGAAATTTCCCTTTTTTATTTCATATTTCTGGACCAAGTTTGTATACGATATAAACTTATTATCTGAGAAAAGATGATGAAGGTGTGTAATTCCTTTCTGCTCCCATAGGCTTAAATGGAACGACTGATTATTAAGTTGAAAGTCGGGGTTATGCCAAATGGGAGAGAGCCCACAGGGCGCCAATTGGGAGTTTGTAATTTCTAATGCCTTCCACCAGGCAGTCAGGGTGGCGGCTATCATTGGGTTTTTAAAACAATTATGTCGTCTTATTGATTTTGTAATAAAGAGTAAATCTGACAGTCTAAGATTATTACAATCCTTCTGCTCCAATTCCAACCAACAGTTAGTATCTCTGTTGGGTTGTGTCCATAGCACAAGATATTGTAGTTGATTAGCTAAATAATAGTACATAAAGTTTGGTGCCTCTAAACCTCCTTTAGATTTACTTTCCTGAAGAGTAGATAGACTAATTTTGGCTTTTTTTTTATTCCAATAGAATTTTATGATAGCAGAGTCCAGCGATTGGAACCAGTTAGACGTAGGTTTAAATGGAATCATTGAAAATAAATAATTAATCTTTGGTAAAACTTTCATTTTTATAGTAGCTATCCGTCCTATTAAAGAGATCGGAAGATTATTCCAGCGCTCCAGGTCACTACGGATACTATCCAATAATGGTGAAAAATTTAAAGAAGTTAATTCAGTTAACTTAGGTGAAATTTTAACACCTAAGTATTTTAAATTACCTGTAGGAAAGGAGTAGTGTGGATCCTGACTTGTAGGATTCCATGAATTTTCTGTAATAGGTAATAATGTTGATTTTGTCCAGTTAATAGAGTAATCTGATAAGTGAGAGAATTTAGTTATTAATTTAAATGCTTCCCCTAGCGAGATAGCAGGTTCTTCTAAATAGAGTAATATATCATCGGCATATAGATTAATTTTATGTTCTATTGTCCCGGAGTGGATTCCTTGGATCCGTCTATCCTGACGTATAGCTAATGCAAGCGGCTCAATAAATATAGCAAATAATAAAGGAGAAATTGGGCACCCTTGTCTTGTTCCCCTTTGTAAAGTAAAACTCTGTGATGTAATCCCATTAGTAGTAACTGTAGCTTTAGGAGAATCATATAATATTGAGACCCATTGAATGAATGACTCCCCGAAGCCGAATTTATTTAAGACAGCAAAGAGGAAGGACCAGTTAACTTTATCGAATGCTTTTTCTGCGTCCAGCGAAATAACAACTGCCTTTTTATCATACCGCTGTGACATACTAATCAAGTTAAAGAGTCTCCTAATATTATTAGTAGAATGACGACCTTTAATAAAACCTGTTTGATCACTATGAATAATTGTCGAGATTACCGTCTCTACCCGAGATGCCAAGGCCTTAGCGATAATTTTAATATCGGTATTAATTAGTGATATCGGTCGGTAACTTGACGGGAGGGTAGGGTCTTTTTCTGGCTTTAATAAAAGTTTAATTGCTGCTATATTCATATCTTGACGTATATCACCTTTACTTTTAATTTCAGTTACTACTCTTAGAAATAATGGAGCAAACATTAACCAGAAATGTTTAAAAAATATAGCCGGAAAGCCGTCTGGACCAGGTGCTCTGCCATTAGGCATACTGTCTAAAGCACGATACAACTCATCTATAGTAAGCGGGGTATCGAGAATATCTTTATGTTCAATAGATAACTGAGGTATATTTAAGCTGTTTAGGAATTCCTCAATATATTCAGGGTTAGGTCTATTAATTTCTGTGTATAGATTTCGATAATAGTTATAAAAAATATGGTTAATTTCTTCTGGTGATTGTGTGCATTCACCATTTATGTCTTTAATAGCCGTTATAAGAGATTTTTCCCGATTCCGTTGAAGTTGATTTGCCAGGAATTTACCTGATTTATTATTATGTTCAAAATTATTATATCTCAACTGTTGTATTATAAACTCTGTCTTTTTAGATAACATGTTATCTAACTGTATTTTTATATTCTGTAGTTCTATCCATATTTGATTATTTGGGTTTAATACAAATTCATCCGTTAGTTGTTTAATTTTATCTTCCAGGTATTTTTCTAATTTTTGATCCTGTTTCTTTTTATAAGTTGAATATGATATAATTTTCCCTCTAAAAAGAACTGTCTGACCAGAAGGCCCTCTACGAGGACAGGATTCGAGCCATGGAAAAAGCACTGGTACAGGAACATTTTCAAAGCAGGAGAAGTCATTTACACGCTTCCACAATTGATTTTTTTCTAGTTGCAATAATTGTGATTTTACTGATTTTGAACCACTCACAATGCACACCCATTTGGAAACGGTTGTCCTTTGACAGTTGAACAAACAATATGCCTGCTCTGCCTTTTCTGCTAATCCTGAGTTACATGAAAAATATCATTCATTCAGAACAAGGAAAATGAGCGTAAGCGTCTCCAGGAGCTTGACCAGCGAAGGGGAGCCAGCCAGATGGAAGCACCGAAGGGTGGAAACACCGTCTTCACCCTTCAACTCCCCTCCAATTTTAATGCACCTCACGTCCAAGGGGAGGGGTGAGTTGGAGCAGGAGGTGGACTCCCAGAAGAAACGCCTCCGTCTCACACAGACCATTGTGGGCTCTCCTTAATTAATAACAGTGGCATGTGGGTGTTAAAGTGAAATAACTTTGTCTTGTCCTTTTTTAGTGTCACAATTTAAAGGGATACTTTACTTATTTAGCCATTTTTGGCAGTCAAACATTAATATTTTGCCTATAATAAACTTGATATTTTCATTATTTTTCATGTACAATTAATACCTTTAAAACACATTTTGCAACTCGCTGTCGACTGAAAATGACATCACAAGGGCTCAGGTAACCAATCACAGCTCAGCTTGTGAATGTCATATGACCAAACCTAGAAAACAGGTGAGCTGTGATTGGTTACCTGAGCCCTTGTGATGTCATTTTCAGTCGACAGCAAGTTGCAAAATGTGTTAGTAAGTAATGTGTTGTAAAATTAGATTCCATTCATTCGAATGGTGCAGTTTACACCGCTTGCGGGTGCGTTGCGTGTCGACTGCGGAAGGCCTGCGGCGTGCCGCAAGCCTTCCGCAAGGATAGACCTATTTTCTATTTTTGCCGGACGCCGCAGCGGTAGGCCTCCGGCAAATGGCAAGCTAGCACAAAACACATCGAGCGGGACAGGAAGACCGAGGCAGTTTCAAAATAAATTTCCGGTTACCTTTCAGAATAAAACACTCGCCAGCTCCTATTTCGCAAGTTTTTCAGCAAAACGTGACGTGGGCGTCGCCGGGCCATGTGCTCATTCACGGTTTAGACACCAGCGAACATGGACGAGGAGAGGTTTATATTGGAGGTGGAAAACCACAAAATAATATATGACACGGCACATCCTTTTTATAAGGACTGTAATGTATTGTGAGTTTGATGTTCGCGATTGCTTGTTGTGCCCGTCTCGCTTGCCGTACTGAGCGGCAGCCGGACGGGGAAGACAGAAATAAAGAGTGGACCCGCACTGACCCGACTCTCGTTATTAATATACTTTACAAGGACAACCAAAAAAAGGATGCTGCATGGAATCTCATAGCAGAAGAAGAAGAAAAAGTTAAATCAAAAGAAGTCCACCTCTCGTTGTGAAATGCCACATGATCGCGCGCGCGCGGTCCCGCGAGACACGTTGGGAAGTGGGCGGCGACGGAGCTGCCGGACCGCAGCTGTGCGGAGCCGGTGTGGATTGACAAAAAAATTGACCCGTCCGGAGCACGCAGTCAAGACGCACCGCACCGCAACCGCACCGCAACCGCATCCAGTGAAAACCCGGGGTTAAGCATCGTTTGACTTGCTTTATACATTCTGAAAGAGAGCACACACAAAAAAAATACACTCACCCCCCCATATATATATATATATATATAGTAGAGGTACATTTTTTTATAGATTGACAAACAAAACAAAAAAAAGATGATTCAAACATTAACTGTAAAATTAACCAAATGTATAATGATAATTGTAGGATTTGTTGTGAATAATTCAGTAGCAGGCTGTGCATTCCAGACCTGGGCCTCCAATGGGGTTTAAATGATTTCATCCACCTCTTATTTAATACTGCCACTATCACATTGCAAAATGATATACAAAAACACATTTTGTCCATGTGTGGTCTTACAGCGAGACATTTCTTAGATGCTGTACAATACAACAAACAACTCCAAACCTGCACACTACAATAAAGCAGTTCACAATCAATAACTAATAAGATGGCAAAAACATAAATACTTGAAGTAGTGTAAAATACATTATACTCACCCGAGATGCTTATTATCTTTAGACAAAATCCATCCCTTTTTGCTGCTCAGAGTTAGTTTTTTGTGTGTGTATTTTGTTTTGTTGTTGTTGTTTTTTTAAATATTTGTTGTTCATCAGAGACAGCAGCTACACATATTTATCAATCCCACTGTGTTTACATGCACCGCTGCAATATGGTAGGCTGCAAAACTAGTTAGCATAGATCAAATGTCGATGTCACATTGAGCCTACATGGAGGACGAGAATGGTAAATCAGAATCTGGCATTGAAGGCTGGCATGGGATGTTTGTTTACATACATGCTACATAGAAGCTGGAATCTGATGGAAAAAAAACAAACACAAAACAGAAATGGGAAAAAAAAAAAAAAAAACACAAAACAAAAATGAACATGAAATGACTGGAAGCCCGGCAGCCAAGACACACTATAAAATGAAGATAATAGACTATTGGAAATAAGTAACCCTCCCAACCCTCCTTATTGAGCATAATGTGAACCTGTATACATAGATACTAGCGGTGGGAATCTCTGAAATGAGGCCGATTCGATATGTATTTCGATACCCAGGTTGCGATTCGATTGAAAAACGATTATCTTTCAAAACAGAACGGTTCGATTTAAGTTTGGGAACGATACAATTTTCAATTCGATACGATTAATTTCAATATTCAAAACTTATAGTGACATTTGTTGCTTGTAAACATTAATCTTAAAACACCACAAATTTTACAGTATCTACAAATGTGTTAAAAAAAGAACAACAACTATGTCTTCTATATTTTTATATTTCGAATCAATTATTTAAATATACCGCAACAAAGGGCTGGGCGATATGACTGAAAAATGTATCAGTTTTAATATTTATTATTAGTTATTGACAGTTAGAATAGTTTTTTTGTTGTTTTTTTTCTCTCTTCAAAATAAGGATCAGGAAAACAATAGGTTGATAATTTAATGTTAAATATAAATATTTAACCTTTAGACAGACACCAACACAATTAAACAGAATATGTGCACATTGTGAAGTATTTCCGAAACATAAATTTAAGACATGAAATAAACCTACCGTCCAGCCAAAAGAAATATGAAGCCACCTTATGGAACAATAAATATATCAAACACATTTTAACCACTTATATGCAAAAATATTTCCAAAAGTTCATTTCCCTTTTTAATCAACAATTTTTGTTTTTAACAATTTTTGTTTTTCTTTTGCCATCACATTCATTTTTGGTTAATGTATGACATCTTTTTTGTTTTTTTAATCTGAGACACGATGATGACCACAGAATCACTGCTGTTTATATTTTGTTTTTTGGGCTGTCGTTCATTTTGCGTTTCAGTTCTCCTATCTGCTGCTCATTCTAGTTGTAGACATTGACAGGGATCCACAAACTGAGAAATGAGATACTTGCAGTGTGCTTTTAGCATAGCTGGTGTGTTGGCTGTGGGACATACCTGTGTCGTTTGAATCCATGCATTGGATCGTCACGGGAGTTATTCTTTTTGGCTCGCGCGCAGTACCAACGCCGGCCCGGGACATACAAGTGCACCGAGAGGACTCGATAGCCACGGGAAATACCGAGATGTACGGCACCGGCTTCTGCTAACTGTCTCCAGTTGTATGTTGTAACTCGTTGTGCGCGCGCGCGCACGGCGTTGACGGTAGGCTCCCCCCCAAAAAAGGTGCGTAACGTCTTTGCATTATGTTTACAACATCCGGGGAATGAAGCGTCTCTGAGCGCTACTTTGCTAGCTCTCTGTAAACACGGAAGTAGCTTGAATAGTGATGCTACTGAAATGTAAACAAAACAAGTAGAGCACGGCGCAGAACTCTTGGTATTGTTATGAAAACCATAAAGCCTCACTCGCAAACGATTCACAGCCACGCGATATCCGGTCCACAGCTTTACAAGCAATGTATCTAAGGATTCCCGGCGGATTTTGTATCGGTTGACAAGTCTGCTACCGATACGGTCGTTTAGCTCCCCTTGACGAACGATGGTTCGGTCGAATCGGTTTTTTGTTCCACCCCTAATAGATACCTGATTATACACTGATGCTGTCTTTAAGTCTGCTTGTGTTTTCTCTCAAAATGAATCAAATTGTATGGGCCCGATATATCGTTTGAACATCGCCATCGCGATGTGCGCATGCGCGATAGCCACATCACAAGTCGTGCGATTTTTTTATTTATTTTTTTTAGAGCAAGCAAACTTTTGTTTTACTTCATGTCTCGCGCTCACCCCCTCCCTTACTTCTGCCACTCAGTCAACGGCGCCCCCCCCCCTCTTCACAGGCTGGTCCTCCTGCTAACGCTAACAGCCGACATGCACAAAAAGCGGCAGTCAATTTAGTCGCCAAAACAAAGTCAAAATCCGTAATATGGAACTATTTAGGCTATAAAAAGAAGATACAGAACAAAAAAAAAAATCCTCTGCCGACAGTCGCCGTTGTTGCCGCAATACGAGGTAATACAACAAACAGTACACGACCATTTGAATCGCCATCACAAGC
Source organism: Festucalex cinctus (assembly GCF_051991245.1). Classification (NCBI taxonomy): domain Eukaryota; kingdom Metazoa; phylum Chordata; class Actinopteri; order Syngnathiformes; family Syngnathidae; genus Festucalex; species Festucalex cinctus. Next base: position 7,550,345 of record NC_135414.1, read on the forward strand.
TCCTGTATGACCAGTTCAAACTCGAACTGGGACACGAGGTGAAACTTCATCTACTCAAAAAACAATTAGAGACGCATTTTCCATAGCCAGCAACGCCTTATGATAAGCAGAGGTGGGTAGTAACGAGTTACATTTACTCCGTAACATTTACTTGAGTATTTTTTTTTTTAAATGTACTTCTCAGAGTAGTTTTACCACACAATACTTTTTACTTTTACTTGAGTAGATGTGTGAAGAAGTATCGTTACTCTTACGCCGCTCTATTTGGCCACACTAAAGTCGTTACTTTTTCTCCTTTTTTCATTTATTATCTTTACCAGAGACGCCAACAGTGGTTCTGCCACATGACTGTGTTTCACCAATCAGACGTAGCAACAATAATCACATGACAACTCCTTCCCTTAACATTCTACCAATCAGACGTAACAATGCAGTCACATGACACTGGCGGCATTTGGAACATGGCAGCGGCAGAGGCAACCGTTTCCGAAATTGGCTCAGAAGAGAACAAAGTCGAACACCCATGGCCTCATATAATGTGCATGTTTACCTTACACACCGTCCGGAATAACAGCTTTATAATGCAGTGTCTTATGTGTCTGCCGAAACAAACATTTCGGCATATAAAAATTCCACATCGAACTTGAGTTAACGTGTCGCAGTAAGTTTGGCCCAAATTCCCTTTTGTTGTATTTAGGCTGGTATTTGTCTTAACTGTTGAAAAGGACCTTTTCACATAGACTCTTTTGCAAACATTTTGTTAACTGTTGCCATAAACGAAACAGATCACGAAACATGTTATGTGGAGGCATGAATTGGTGGTAGCCACTAAGTGTCACAAATTATTAACGGTAGAGATAGTCTTGGTAACAGATAAACACTTGACTCCATGTAATGCCAGAACCTGATAAGAAAACATATCCACGTTAAGCCATTCTTATTCAATGTAGCATTGAGAGCATATGTAAACAAAAAAGATTTAGGTTAAAAGGTACAAGTTTCTACTTGTTCTGCTGGATGGGTATTTTTAGAAATTTAGTGACCACAATATTTACAATCCGATTTAATACATTAATCATCAGAAATCCTACTCTAGTATAGTTGCAAATTGAACTAAATGTGTGATTTCAATGGCTTACACGCTTGTAAACTCATAGCCTGATGTTTTTTGTGTCAACAGAGGGTTCACCCCAACAAAATCTTTTTGTCTGATTACATTGTTTTTAAAAAAAATCAATCAATGTTAAAGCAGTTACTCGGTACTTGAGTATTCTTTTCAGTGAATACTTTTTTACTTCTACTTGAGTAATTTTTTTATGACTACGTTTTACTTTTACTTGAGTAATATTATTTTGAAGTAACGCTACTCTAACTTGAGTACAATTTTTGGCTACTCTACCCACCTCTGATGATAAGACAAATCACGAATGCAATAACTTTTCACCTGGCGAAATAGCCTACATGCTGCCATTCAACACCGTAACTATAGAGGGGTTTAAAAATAAATAAATAAATAAATAAATAAATAAATAAAGGCAGCTGCCTTACCCCGGGATTACACCGGTTGCGTGTGCGTTACGTCTCCGCTCAATTGCGTCTTGATTGCGCGCGCCGGACGCATCAATTTTTTGGCCAACTCACACCGGCTGCGCACAGCTGCGGTCCGGCAGCTCCGCCGCCGACCACTTCCCGCCGTATCTCGCGTGATAATGTGGCATTAAATTATAAACAACGACAAACACACAGAAAGTCTGTGCTCAACAGAGAAGCAGAAAGAGAGGTGGACTTTCTTTGATTGAACTGAATTGAGCGTCAATTCCCATAGCTTCTGCTATGACGTCCCGCAGCATTCCTTTTGAATGTGTCCTTAATAAAAAGGATGTGCCGTGTCATATATAATTTTGTTGCTTTCCACCTTGATTATAAATCTCTCCTCGTCCATGTTCGCCGGTGTTTAAACAGTGAATTAAGCGTTAAGCATTATGACGTTTTGTTGATATAATTGCGAAATAGGAGCGGGCGAGTGTTTTATTCTGAAGGTAACCGGAAATTTAGTTTGAAACTGCGTCAGTCTTCCTGTCCCGATCAATGTGCTTTGTGCTAGCTTGCTACTTGCCGGAGGCCGACGGATGCGGCATCCCAGATTAATACTTGAAATAGTATTATACTGCACTGTAAAATTTGGGTGAATTGACTTAAGTCAATTGAAGTATACAAAAATTTGAGTCAAATGAATGTTTTGCTTTAATCCATGCATAAATATACGAGGGATAATGATTGTTTGTCTATGTGGCCCTGTGATTAATTGGTGACCAACCCAGGGTGAAACCTGCCTCTCAAATAGTTAGCTAGGTGTGAGCTAATTCACAACCCTAATGAGGACAAACATTACAGACATTCGATGAGTGGATGGCATTTCAGTACTGCAAAAGCACTTTATACTACCCCTAGCAAAAAAGTATGGAATTACCAGTCTTGGACGAGCACTCACACAGACGTTTTATTCTGTAGATCAAACTCAGATAAAAAGCATGAAACAGTCGTAAGATCATTCCAAAGTGCAACATCTTGGCTTTCAGAAACATGAAAAGAAATGAAGAAAAAACATTGTGCTGGTCAGTAAATGTTACTTTATGGAACATGTGCAGGGAAATAAATATGGAATCGCTCCATTTTGGTGAAAAAATATGGAATCACTCCATTTTGAGAAGAAAAGAATTAGAAGAAAAGAAGAGTCACCCAGTCAATTTCCTTTCCTTAATTGGGCAAATGCCTCAAATGCCATCTGCTTGTTAGTGAGCAGTTAAAAACAGTGCAGTTATCACACCTTGGAGGGCTGCTGGACCAAGTGGATTGGTAAGAATCATGGCGCCAACAAGGGAGATGTCTCTTGAGACCAAAGAGGATTATCAAACTTGTTGAAGAAGGTAACTACACCTATGGTTGCCAAAGATGAGGGGCCGGGGGTGGCGGCCGCAGGGCGCGCGGTGCCCGACGAGGGGCCGGGGGCGGCGGCCGCAGGGCGTGCAGAGCCCGACGAGGGGCCGGGGCCACAGAGAGCCCGCCGCCGGAACTGGGGCCAAGGTGGCGGCCGCCTGACGAGAGGCCGAGGGCGGTGGCCGCAGAGAGCCCGCCGCCGGAACTGGGGCCGGGGTGGCGGCCGCCTGACGAGAGGCCGAGGGCGGCGGCCGCAGAGAGCCCGCCAACGGAACTCGGGCCGAGGTGGCGGCCGCCCGACGAGAGGCCGAGGGCGGTGGCCGCAAAGAGCCCGCCGCCGGAACTGAGGCCGGGGGCGGCGGTCGCCAGACGAGGGGCCGGAAGCAGCGGGCTCAGGGCACGCCACCGCCCTCGGCCTCTCGTCAGGCGGCCGCCACCTCGGCCCGAGTTCCAGCGGCGGGCTCTCTGCGGCTGCCGCCCCCGGCCCCTTGTCGGGTGGCGCGCCCAGAGCCCGCTGCTTCCGGCCCCTCATCTGGCGACCGCCACCCCCGGCCCCAGTTTGGGCGGCGGGCTCTCTGTGGCCGCCGCCCCCCGGCCCCACAGTATGACCTGAGCTATGTCAATCATGCTTGTCCTTGTACTGGATTGCTCGTGTGTCCAAAATGAGGCAAACTTGGAATTAAGGATTCCACCTGACTTCAGCAATATACACACAGCAGGAGGAGCCTGCTGAAGGTTGTGGTTTTGCACCTCACCCTTTGAATAGCCTTTTTTTTTTTTTTTTTTTATAAACTGATAAATGTACTCAAAACTATCAGTGTACTATTCACTCTGAAATAAAGACTTGAAAAACCTTAGACAACCACAGTATGACCTGAGCTATGCCAATCATGTTTGTTCTTATACAGTGGAACCTCTACTTACGAACGTCTCTTCATACGAAATTTTCGAGTTACGAAACGCCTCAACGGGAAAATATTGCCTCTTGTTACGAAAGAAATTTCTAGATACGAAAGGTAAAAATACATTACCGAACGCAACATACCTTCGGCTATGGCTCTTTCCTACCATAGGTACCTATCAGCGTAAATACTAGATCGGTGTTTGTGCATCGTTCTGGCATCCCATTGGCTAAGAGGCACTTCGACCATAGGTATGAGCGTATACTAGATCGGTGTTTGTGCATGTTTCTGGCATCCCATTGGCTAAGAGGAACCTCTACCATAGGTATCTATGAGCGTATACTAGTTCGGTGTCTATGCAGCGTCCTCATCATTCATCCCGCGGCCCATGAGGTGTTCCGATTTTTCCGTTTTTCGTAAATGTATGAACTAACGGCCAACGAATTTGTGCAAAACAATTGGTGATTGATGAAGGCACAGTAAGTTTTTAATTGCGACGAGACGGGCCTATTTAAAAAAAAAAAAAGATGCCTCGCCATACCGGAAGTTTCCATGAAGTTTCAGAATTTGTTGAAAAGAATCGGCCAGAAAAAGTGTTCGCCAGTCGGGCGTTTGCTCACTAAGATGATGTTTGCCTTGGACATTTCCGAAGGATTGTTTAAAAAAAAAAAAAAAAAAAAAAAAAAAAAAAAAAAAGCAAACGTCCATGGATCAGTTCTTTACAAAACACCAGGCAAAAAAAAAAAAACACTTCTGAGAAAGAGGAACATGAACCAAAGAGGGCAAAAACCGATGAGGACAGCAGTTAAAAAGGTAAAAGACCATCATTTTTATTCTTTATTTGATTCTTTGTTTTTTTACATTATGCACATCTCTCATTTATTGTGCAATAATCTAATTGTAACATGTATTTGTTACATGTTTTGATGCATTTTGATGCTTTATAAAACATTTATGTCTGAATTTTGGGAGGCTTGGAACGGATTAGGGCATTTACATGGAAAATGCGTCTCTACTTACAAAATTTTCTACTTAAGAACTTTCTTCCAGAACCAATTAATTTTGTAAGTAGAGGTACCACTGTACTGCTTTGCTAGTCTGTCCAAAATGAGGCAAACTTGGAGTTAAGGATTCCACCTGACATCAGCAATATACACAGCAGGAGGAGCATGGCTCATTTGGTACATTGGCTGTCCCCGAACCTGAAGGTTGTGGTTTTGCACCTCACCCTTTGAATAGCCATTTTTTTTTTTTTTTTTTTTTTTTTTAATAAACTGGTAAATGTACTCAAAACTATCATTGTACTATTCACTCAAAAATTCTAAGGTTTTTCAAGTCTTTATTTCAGCTTTTGTGAGGCTTGTGGCTGTGGCCTATGAGGTAGAGTTGGTTGATTAGTAACCAGAAGGTCTGCTGTTCAAGTCCCACTCTTTCTTTTTTTGGCAGTACACTATGCGACTGTGACTGGGATTTAAGAGGCATTTGTCTGCAGAAGAACTTTTTTGGATGAAAATTTCCAATTTGTGATGTACAACACTTAACCTAAGAATACAATACAAATATATGGTGTAGAAACGCAATATACTCTCTCTATATTTTCTTCCTACCGTTGTAAACCTGGTTTTATTCACTTTTGAAAATTGGGGGGTTAACCTATTTCGGGCTGTGTGTGAATGGTGGCTGTGGCTCAGAGGGTAGAGATGTTTGCGCAGTAACCGGAAGGTCAGCTGTTCAAATCCCGCTCTCTACAATTTGTGCTGTTGAGTCCTTGTGTAAGGCATTTTACACACAGAGAGCCGGCCGCCGGAACTGCGGTCGGGGGCGGCGGCTGCAGGGCCGATGAGGGGCCGGGGGCCGGCCGTCCGATGAGGGGCCGGCGGCCGCAGAGAGCCCACCGCCGGATTTGAGGCCGGAGGCGGCAGCCGCAGAAAGCCCGCCACCCAAACTGGGGCCGGGGTGGCGGCTACAGAAAGCCCGCTGCCCGAACTACGGCCGGGGGCGGCGGCAACAGAGAGCCCGCCGCCGGAACTGGGGCCGAGGTGGCGGCCGCCCGACGAGAGGCCGAGGGCGGTGGCCGCAAAGAGCCCCCTGAAATGATGTTCAGTAAATAAATACAACAGTAAGGGCTTTGCAGTATATAAATAAAAAAGGATAACAAATATCAAGAAAGAATAGTGAAGATGAGCTCATACATACTGTAATAGCTGTTATAGTGTGAGATCGTTAATATTAGATGAGCTGAGGATGCACTCTTGGGACAACTGAAGCGCACTCTTCATCCATCTTATATAAGATTTATATCATAGCACTATATACAAATGAACTGTGCATCAGGAAACTTCTTCGCTTCCTTCCTTGTTGGACTGATAGTGCCAAAGGCTGTCAAGGCATTTTTGTTTGACACATTTCAAAGTATCTGTTACCTACTTTGTGGCTTTTCTTAAAGGAGTTCCTGAAGGTTCCGTCTTAGGACCACTGCTGTTTAATGCATTCATCAATACATCTGTGGAACGATGTGGAGACTCTTTTTCATACAGTACAAATGGTGAAAGATGTTCATAACATTAAATTTTACATTATGAGTTTATTATTATAATAATAAAAGTTGTGTTTTATTAGTGAGAAACTCATAACGATGAAGGACAATATTTTATTCTTATTAAAAAAACAACAACAAAAAACAGAATTTCATGAGAATACATAATTATTAAGGGGAAACCATTTGTCTGTTAGGAGAATAATTTTACAACAATAAATAAGCATTAAAATTTTACAAGAATAAAGTGTTGTATCAACATAAAAATACATAACTTTTAATATTACATGAACAAAGATGCATTTGTTACATATTGACTGAAATTAATGTCAAGTGAATTTAGGAGGCAAAGTCATGGGTCACCAATTTTCATTTGCAATGCGAGCCCAAGGGTACTTTGATGACACAGTCGACACAGTGTCCGTCCGTCCGTCCATCCATCCATCCATCCATCCATCCATCCATCCATCCATCCATCCATCCATCCATCCATCCATCCATTTTCTTGACCACTTTTTCCTCACAAGGGGGGGCAGCTGGTACCTATCTCAGCTGGCTCTGGGCAGTAGGCGGGGGACAGCCTGGACTGGTTGCCAGCCAATCGCAACATTATATCAAAATATATCAATATTTGTGGTATGCCAAAAGGAAAAGGCAGGAGGGTTTCCAAACAAGCTTTTAACCTCCTGTTGAAAATCACTACAACACCATTACTGTATGATTGTCATTAAATATGAACTTTAAAATTTGATTCTTTATTTAAATATCCATTAAGTGCACAAGTTAATAAATAATGCTTCACTTCCACCATTTGCTCCACATCAGTGAGATTGTTTCGATCCACATTAGGACTATCACGTTATTATTGTCAGCAGGGATCAGCAGAAGAGCTTTAATGGCAAGTTGGTCTATTTTTGTTTGCTTCCGCTTCCGTTTTGTTGGCAATCACCAACGCACACATAAAATAACTTTTATACGTACTGCACATGTCAACTCTCCTCAGCAAATAAAAATATATCATAAAAGTATCACAATACACTGTCAAGTCAATACATATACATGTGTTTAATACTTCTTACGTACACGTAAACAATTACAGCGTGACAGGCCTATTAATTACACGGTAACAATATAATATATCACATAACATTTAGGTGTCAGCTTAACTTTATAGCTTGAGGATGCTTGAGTACAAAAAGAAGGGACATGTATAGAATCGTTTAAGGCGGGAGTTTCTAATAATAATAATAATAATCATCATCATCATCATAATGAAAGAAAAACAATTCCAGCTACTGGCACAGCTTTGAACATATGCAAAAAAACAATATAATAATAATAATAATAAAGCTGAAAAAATGGGGAAAAAAGTGAATACTGCTGAACCCATAATTACTATAATGCATTTATATACAGTGGAACTTCCATAACACAAACAGGAAATTTCTCGGGCTACTCAGTGCAACATGATCAATACAATTAATTAATTAAGTGTTGTTGTATTCTATTTTGTTTATTTGTTTTTCCTTTTCTTTTTCTTTTTTTTCTTTTTTTATTATTTTATATTCTTTTTTTGTCATTTTTGTTTGGTGTGTCATTATAGATTGCCTTGTATTTTTTGTGTGGGACCGAAACGAGAATTTGCATCTCAAGGGTTTTATCCCACATTAATACAAAATTTTCAACAACAACAATTAATTATCACAAGGCTTAAGCAGTTCCAGCAATGACTATAAAATGCAACACAGGGTTCATACTTTTACTTTATTAGAGTTTTATTTTACAGTAATTAGCTTTACTGTGCGGCACGGTGGCCTACTGGTTAATATGTCTTCCTCACAATTCAGCGACTGCGCGTTTGATTCCGAGCTCCATGCTTATAGTGAACTGTGGAAAGGCTTAAAATACCGTAATATAGAAGAAAATAAAAGGTTAGCTCCATTTTGTTTTCATCTATGTGCATGTATGTTGCTCGTTTGAAACTTAGAATTAGTAGGCAACAATTGTACTTAAAAACTTTGCCGGTACATTTTTTATCACTGCACACGCTCATCCTCCCCTTTTTCTAATCAGTTAATTACTTCATCATTTAAAATGGAGGAGGGGAAATTGCCCCAATGGTTTGACATGAACAAATATTCTGAATGTCATGCACACATTTATTAAATGCTTTACTTTAATGAATGTGTTTATGTTAATTGCTGAAACACAACCTGTGCTACCTTTAACGTAACCATCCACTGTCAGCTAAAGGATCCTCTGCGGTCAAAATGAGTAGTGTGATTAATCTGTTAGTTAATGCTTTAGTTCATGTTAATACTTTAAGTACAATATATTTAATGATCATGCTGCTTAAAAGAAAATGGATCGGTCTCATAAATACTCCAAAGAATACATAGTTTGAATACACCCTTTATATATACCTACATGGATCATGTGCAAGTACAATGTTAAAATAATAGCTATCTATGTTCAGTTTTGTTAACACAGTTATCTAGATTTACTAATAACTGCAGTGATAAAAAAACAAAAAACAAATATTTAATACATTTTATGTTGTTATAAATGAACATTTTGCGTTGTAGTAAATGCCTTGAAGTGATATAAATGGTAGTTTAACAATTCAACCACAGCATACTAATTGAAAAGACTTTTCAGCTTTTTAAATACAGTAATAATAATTTAAAAAAAAAAAAGAAAAACAATACAACAGTACAGTAAATTATTTGTATAAAATAATGCTGTTTTCTTAATCCTAATTGCCTTTTTTCATTGATTGGCTGGGAGAACTCCGACATTTCTTTTACTTTAGGAGGCGTTTCTTTCATGTTTCTAAGACAAAGTTATGATTTCATACTTTTGCTGGCCGTTGTTTTCTTCCTGCGGTTTCGGCTCGGCATGGTGCAGCTCAATGAAAAGGAAGTAAATAGCGGCTCCTACTGCGCCGCCGACCATGGGTCCGAACGCAGGGATCCACCACCAGCAACCTCCAGCCCTGACAGAAAGAAAACACAATTATGATCGATTTTTTTTTTGATTTTTTTTTTTTTTTTTTTTTTTGTTATTCATTGTTTTTGTGCTCAGGCCAAGGTAGTGTCCAATATCAAAATCGTATAATAGCAAGTAGCACAGACTGTAAGGACAGAGCACACCATGGGCAACCAGTAGGTGAGATTTCAGCAAACAATGGCGGATAGGTTAAACAAAAGAAATAAAAATAAATGAATAAATAACTTTCACAGATTTTCATTTAATTGGTAATAAATGTATCAAATTGCAAAGCGACATTATGGACCCCCTCTACATTTGATTTAAAAAAAAAAAAAAAAAAAAAAAAAAAAAAAAAATAAGCACTCTTCCATTGTGTTGATGTTGATGTCAGTATGGACTGGCTCAGGTAAGCGTCCCCGTCTTTATCCCTGATTAAAGTAAAGTCTTCAAATAAGCAGCTCTGTGTCTGCCGCTGCACGTGTCCTCATTGTCACTCTGGCTGACTTTTTGAAGTAAGCGATTAGTCTTGAGCATTGTAGCGCAGCAGGTGAAAGCTGACGCAGGTTAATTTAAGAAAAGAAAAAAGGAAAAAAAGTGAATTGTCTTGTCTCTTCTGGTGACTCCCAGCTAGTCCAAAAACTGTAGGCAGGCGGCATGCCACTGGATTATCCACTTATGTGACACCTCATTTAAGGTGATCTGTCCAGGACGCTGACTCATTTTGTCACAGTCAGCAGCAGTGTTGCCGGTTACTCGAAAAAGTTGCTTTCTAAAGTAACTAATAGTCTAACGCGTTACTTTATTCTACAAAGTAGTCTGATTAAAGTTACTGTCCAGAGAATCAATGCGTTACTCCACATTTTCATTAAGAAGGTAAACTATCTAACTGTTGTAACAGTCACAAACAACTACTTAACTACGAAGATGAGGCAGAAGTCATTGATCACCACACTGAATTCAGCCATGGTCTGGTCATGAATGGTTTGCACATTCAAAACAAAAGTGATGATACTTTTACTACTAGTTTTATTAACCAACAGGCACACAACACAACAAAAAAAGTGTGCATTATGGACCATAAAAGTGGTAAAAAAAATAATTTATTTCCATCCTCAACTGGTCCGTGAAGCATTATGGGATGAGGTCGTCTCCGCCCTCTCGCCAGGGGGAGTGACGTCAGACAAGTTACGTTTTCAGTAGGGGTGGAACAAAAAAACGATTCGACCGAACCATCGTTCGTCAAGGGGAGCTAAACGACCGTATCGGTTGCGAGTGAGGCTTTATGGTTTTCATAACAATAGCAAGAGTTCTGCGCCGTGCTCTACTTGTTTTGTTTACATTTCAGTAGCATCACCATTCAAGCTACTTCCGTGTTTCCGTGCTCGCGACACGGCGCGCGCGCGCGCGCAACGAGTGACAACATACAAATGGAGACAGTTAGCAGAAGCCGGTGCCGTACATCTCGGTATTTCCCATGGCTATCGAGTCCTCTCGGTGCACTTGTATGTCCCGGGCCGGCGTTGGTACTGCGCGCGAGCCAAAAAGAATAACTCCCGTGACGATCCAATGCATGAATTCAAACGACACAGGTATGTCCCACAGCCAACACACCAGCTAAGCTAAAAGCACACTGCAAGTATCTCATTTCTCAGTTTGTGGCTCCCTGTCAATGTCTACAACTAGCATGAGCAGCAGATAGGAGAACTGAGACGTGCCCGCGATTAGACAGCCCAAAAAACAAAATATAAACAGTAGTGATTCTGTGGTCATCATCGTGTCTCAGATTAAAAAAACAAAAAAAGATGTCATACATTAACCAAAAATGAAAGTGATGACAAAAGAAAAAACAATTGTTAAATACAAAAATTGTTGATTAAAAAGGGAAATGAACTTTTGGAAATATTTTTGCATATATTAAGTGGTTAAAATGTGTTTGATAGATTTATTGTTCCATAAGGTGGCTTCATATTTCTTTTGGCTGGACGGTAGGTTTATTTCATGTCTTAAATTTATGTTTCTGAAATACTTCACAATGTGCAAATATTCTGTTTAATTGTGTTGGTGTCTGTCTAAAGGTTAAATATTTATATTTAACATTAAATTATCAACCTTTTGTTTTCCTGATCCTTATTTTGAAGAGAAAAAACAAACAAACCAAAAAACAATTATAACTGTCAATAACTACTAATAAATATTTAAACTGATACATATGTACACACTGGAATAGCGGAACAAACAAACAATAGAGGAATTTAGGGGATTTTCATTTTCAACCTGGATAGATTTTTATTTTTTGTTTTATAAAAAGTATTTACGTTACAAGAAGTCAAGAGAGACTGCCTATTTTGTTTTTCATTAAAAAAAAACTTTATTTTCATGTTAAAATTGCACTTTCAATAAAGTATTTGGAACTCCGTTTCTACTGCATTATTTTTATGTTGAGATGGTGTTATCGGCAGCTGCTGAAACTAACTAAAAAAGTAACTTTTAATCTAATTTAGTTACTTTTAAAATCAAGTAATCAGTAACGCAATTTAGTTACTTTTAAAACCAAGTAATCAGTAAAGTAACTAAGTTACTTTTTCAAGGTAACTGTGGCAACACTGGTCAGCAGTCACACAATTTACACAAATATGTGGTGGAGACATTTTTCTGCGTGAAATATTTAGGGTGTCCATCACAACATGATTCAAGTAAAAGTAAAAAGTCGTGCTATAACTAGAGGAAGAGGAAGTACATATTTAGTGGGGAATAAAAACTCAAGTATTGAGTAACTTCTGATCTATTCATTTTGGGGTGGCTGCGCACTGGCCCTGCAGCTCTGCTTTTATTTTTGTGAGCCTCAATTTCCTGTGGCGGTGCTGGTGGCTGGCTTTACCTTTCAGGCTGGGCAGGGCTCCCGGAGTGCACCTGCAGCTGATCAGCAATCAACACCTGGCTATAAGACCTCTGCTGATCTGCAAGCAGGTGCCAGATGATTAGGACTACTGACGTGGTATTTCTGGCTTGTACTGTGTTAGTTTTAGACTGCAGTGACCACTTTGCCACTATTAACCCTTTTTTTTTTGTCTTGCCTTGCCAGTACCTCCCTGCCCAGCCTCGCTCGACACTTCCCAGGACGGACTGCTCTCCTCCCTCCACCTCTGGCTCCATTGGACCCATTCCTCCCGTCTCCACCTGCTCCTCGGCGCGTTGGACTTCCACTCGCCCACACTAGGATCATCTTGTTCACCACCTCGAATAAACACTCCTCAAACCACTTTCAAACTCCTCTCCATTTCGCTTTTGGGTCCTCTATTATCATTTTCTTGTGTGAACCTTAACAGAATCATCTGGCCACTGCGATGGACCCAGCGACCCTGAGTGGAATTCAGGAAGCCCTCCGTACTCATGGAAGGATGGTTGGACAGCATGAACAGCTTCTCCAAGGGGTTATGGAATCCCTGCAAGCGATGTCCCTCGAGATTAAAGAAATCAAGGACCAGTTTACCCAAATATCAACCAAGCTCAATGCAGTCTCTTCCGTGAGTAACCCCCCTATTCCTACAGCGCCAGCCCCAACTTTGACTGTCCCACAACGAGAAACATTTATTCCCACGCCCGAGTCCTACTCGGGAGAGTTGGGCTCTTGTAGTCGTTTTTTGTTAAACTGTAATTTGGTATTTGACTTACAACCCACAAGTTATTCCACGGACGCAGCTAAGATAGCTTTCTGTGTTAACCTTTTACGAGGCAAGGCGGGACTGTGGGCCACAGCTCTTTGGGAGAAGGGATCTCCTGTTCTGAGATCGTTTGATGCTTTTTCATCAGAACGCAGCAAAGTTTTTGATCAACCTGTTCGAGGACATGAGGCTAGAAACCGCCTTTTTTTTTCACTGCGTCAAGGCTCACAGTCAGTTGCTTCTTACTCTATTGAATTTAGGATTCTGGCCGCGGAGTGTGGATGGGATGAGGCAGCATTGATCAACTTGTTTCTCCGCAATTTGTCAGATGAGTTAAAGAACGATTTAGCAACTCGTGAGGAGCCATCATCACTGGAAGAGTTGATTTCGGTCTCCATCAAACTAGATAACTGCCTTAGGGAACGAAGGAGAGAGAGGACTGCCAGGATGCCAAGGCAGGCTCAAACCTCCAAACCCCCCAGATATCACATACCGCTGCCTCATAGCATGGCCAAGCCTCCAGCGCCACAACTAGCCCAGGAAGAACCCATGCAGCTCAATCGGACCAATCTGACCCCCGCCGAACGTCAGAGGCGTTTGTCGGCTAACTTGTGCCTATATTGTTGTCAGGCTGGACACTTCGCTGCAACTTGTCCTCAACAACCAAAAGACCGGGCTCATTAGTAAAGGGGAGCACTCTGGTGAGCCAAACATCCTCCTGCTCCCCAACCCGGTTCACTCTTTCCGCAAAACTAACTTGCCATTCTAATACCATGCCTCTTCAGGTCCTTGTAGACTCCGGTGCGGATGACAATTTCATCGACCAAGGCTTTGTGACTCATGCCAACATCACCCTCCAATCCCTTGATGTGTAAAAGATGTAAAGGCTGTAGACAGTAGACTCATTCACAGAGTAACCCACCGCACTGCTCCCCTTTCATTGACCATTTCGGGCAATCATCATGAACTCATCCAGCTATTTGTCATTCCCTCGCCCATGTCCCCTGCTATCCTTGGCCTACCCTGGCTGAAGGCCCACAACCCACATATTGATTGGTCACTTGGCAAGATCCTGGGTTGGAGCACTAGGTGTCACGCACGGTGCCTGGGCTCTGCCATTCCACAAACTGGTGTCGCTTCAGGGCACCCCTCTTTCTCTTGATTCCCCAGACCTTTCCTCTGTGCCCCCGGAGTATCATGACCTGGCAATCGTGTTCAGCAAGGAGCAAGCGCTCACCTTGCCCCCCCCCCCCCCCCACCCCCCCCCCCCTTACGATTGTGCAATCGACCTCCTTCCTTTGTCGAGAAGAAAGACTCTACCCTTCGTCCCTGTGTAGATTTTCGGGGCCTCAATACTATAACTGTTAAAAATAAGTACCCGCTGCCCCTCATCGACCCCTCTTTTGAGCCCCTTTGTCATGCCCAGATCTTCACTAAGTTGGATCTCCGTAATGCATACCACCTCGTCCGCATTTGCGAGGGGAGACAAATGTAAAACCGGTTTCAGCACTCCGCTTGGCCATTTTGAATATCTTTATGCCCTTTGGACTCACTAATGCCGCTGCAGTTTTTCAACACCTCATGAATGATGTCTTTCGCGACATGCTCAACCGCTTCATTTTCATTTTCTTGGATGACATATTGATCTTTTCCCGTTCTCTCGTAGAGCATCACCAGCATGTGAGAATGGTCCTACAAAGACTCTTGGAAAACAGACTTTTTGTCAAGCCAGAAAAGTGTGAGTTCCATGTCCCCTTTGTCAGCTTTCTAGGCTACATTATTGCTGGGAGCCAGCTTAAACCGGACCCAGCCAAAATACAGACAATTACGAACTGGCCAATCCCAAACAGCCGCAAGGAGCTACGTTTTCTGGCCTTCGCCAACTTCTATCGCAGTTTCATCCGTGACTACAGTAAGGTGGCAGTTCCCTTGACTCGTCTCACCTCCACCAAAACCCATTTCTGTTGGACGTCAGAAGCAGATGAGGCATTCACGAAGCTCAAGACACTCTTCACAAAGGCCCCCGTTCTCAAACACCCAGACCCTTCTCTCCAGTTTGTAGTGGAGGTGGATGCTTCGGATGTTGGTGTAGGGGCCGTCCTATCCCAATGAGTTCCTGAGACCCAAAAGCTACACCCTTGTGCCTTTTTATTCCCGCCGCTTTATCCTAGCGCAGAGAAACTATGACGTGGGAAATCGGGAATTGCTGGCTGTGATCCTGGCACTCGAAGAATGGAGGCACTGGTTGGAGGGCTCGCAACTCCCCTTTCTCATTTGGAGTGACCACAAGAACCTCTCCTATATCCAGTCAACTCAAGCCCGCTGGGCTTTGTTCCTGAGCAGATTCAATTTCTCCTTGTCCTACCGCCCAGGAAGCCGGAACGCCAAGCCCGATGCTCTCTCCAGAGCTCA
Source organism: Festucalex cinctus (assembly GCF_051991245.1). NCBI lineage: Eukaryota > Metazoa > Chordata > Actinopteri > Syngnathiformes > Syngnathidae > Festucalex > Festucalex cinctus. Next base: position 7,565,785 of record NC_135414.1, read on the forward strand.
CTCTCCTCCCTCTGTAACAGAGGACCCGGACCTTATTCCCCCCCCCCCCCCCCCCCCCACACACACACACACATGTGTGTTGAGTACTGCAACCTGGGAGATTGAATCAGTTGTCAGAGGCTCAGAAGAATGACCCTGACCCAGGAAATGGTCCCCCCAATCGTTTGTTTGTTCCCGTTGCATCTCGTTCCCAGGTCCTCCAATGGGGGCACTCCTCCAAGCTAACTTGCCATCCTGGTGTTCACAGAACCCTCCATTTTCTTCATCAGCAATTCTGGTGGCCTGGCATGGCCCGTGATACCAGGGACTTTGTCGCAGCCTGTTCTGTTTGTGCCTGAGGAAAGGCCTCATACCTTCCACCTGCTGGTTTACTGAGACCCCTACCCATACCCAGCCACCCATGGTCTCACATTGCTGTAGATTTTGTTTCTGGACTTCCCTCATCCGAAGGTAATACAGTTATTCTAACCATTGTGGATTGCTTTTCCAAATGTGTACATTGTTCCCCTTTCTAAATTACCTTCAGCTTTTGAAACTGCTAACCTTCTCATTAATCATGTTTTCAAACTTCACGGTATCCCAGTGGACATTGTTTCTGATCGTGGCCCCCAGTTCTCCTCAGTTGTTTGGAAGGAATTTTGCAAGGCGGTTGGTGCAGCTCCCAGCCTATCCTCGGGGTACCATCCGCAAACCAATGGCCAAACAGAACGAGCTAACCAGGATTTGGAGGCTGCCCTCCGCTGTGTGGCTGCACAGCATCCAGTTTCTTGGAGCTCTTTCCTTCCCTGGGTTGAATATGCCCACAATTCCCTCACCTGTTCCGGAACAGGTATGTCACCTTTGATGGCTTCCAACCTCTTTTTTTTTTTTTTTTTTTTTTTTTTTTTTTTTTTTTTTTTTTTTCCTTTTCTCCTGACCAGGAGAGGGATGTGGCAGTCCCTGCTGTTAAGGTTGATCTCCGCTGGATCAATGAGGTCTGGAAGACCGTCAAGGCGGCCCTCAATCGTTCCGCAAAGAGAAATAAGCGGCTGGCCGACCTACACCGCTCCCCTGCACCAGAGTACCAGGCCGGACAGAAGGTTTGGCTATCATCACGGGACCTCCCTCTCCAGACAGATTCTCGTAAGCTTGCCCCCCAGTTTGTGGGGCCATTCACTATCTCGAAGATCGTTAACCCGTGCTCTGTTCGCTTGGACCTCCCTGCCTCGAATGTCCATCCCACCTTCCATGTTTCCCTCCTCAAGCCTCTGTCCTCAGCCCTCCGGCCGCTCCACCGCCACCTCCTCGCCTCATTGATGGCCACCCGGCCTTCACAGTTTCTAGGATATTGGACGTCAGGCCCAGGGGTCGTGGGTTGCAGTACCTAGTTGACTGGGAGGGTTATGGCCCTGAGGAGTGGTCATGGATCTCTTGCGGCCTCATCTTGGACCCATCCCTGCTCCGGGACTTCTACGCAGCTAACCCTGGCAAGCCTGGGCGGATGCCAGGTGGGGTACTGTGATGGCTGCGCACTGGCCCTGCACCTCTGCTTTTATTTTTGTGAGCCTCAATTTCCTGTGGCTGGCTTTACCTTTCAGGCTGGGCAGGGCTCCCGGAGTGCACCTGCAGCTGATCAGCAATCAACACCTCTGCTGATCTGCAAGCAGGTGCCAGATGATTAGACTACTGACGTGGTATGTCTGGCTTGTGCTGTGTTAGTTTTAGACTGCAGTGACCGCTTTGCCACTATTAACCCCTTTTTTTTTTTTTTTTTTTTTGGGTCTTGCCTTGCCAGTACCTCCCTGCCCAGCCTCGCTCGACACTTCCCAGGATGGACTGCTCTCCTCCCTCCACCTCTGGCTCCATTGGACCCATTCCTCCAGTCTCCACCTGCTCCTCGGCACGTTGGACTTCCACTCGCCCACACTCGGATCATCTTGTTCACCACCTCGAATAAACACTCCTCAAACCACTTCCAAGCTCCCCTCCGTTTCGCTTTTGGGTACTCTATCATCATTTTCCCCAACAAAAACATACATATTGAAGACTTCACTGATACAATGTATTCACTAGGTCTGCATCCATTAATTACATGTCCTACAAGAATTACGACCCATAGTGCTACTCTAATAGATAATATCTATACAAATATTTTGTTAAATGAAATCAATAGTGGTATACTGATTAATGATATAACGGATCATCTTCCAATATTTGCTAATTATTCATGGTATCAAAATGGTACTAGACAAGTACAAGCTATATATAAAAGATTTAGGACAGAGGAGAATATTATTGCATTAAGAAATGAACTGTTGACTCAAAACTGGAGTTGTGTTTATGATGCAAATAACGTGAATATGGCTTATGGCTACTTTATAAACAAACTTCAACAATTGTATGATAAACACTGTCCAGTAAAGAAGGTTTGTTTGAAACAACATTTACAATCTAAACCATGGATGAGTAAGTCTTTAATAAATGCTTGTAGAAAAAAGAATAACTTATACAAGATATTAACCAAAGAACTAAACAGGCAGAGGACAGATAAAAAAGATATAGAAATAAGCTAAATTCTATTTTAAGGGTCTGTAAAAAAACAGCATTATACTAAATTATTAGATGAAAACAAAAACTTTACTTGTAAATTATGGGATATTATGAATGAAGTTATAAGAAAGAATAAAAAGGATAAACTATCTTATCCTGAATATTTTAATGTCAATAATAAAAAAGTAGTGAATACAGAAATTATTGCAAACGATTTTAATGAGTTTTTCGTAACTGTAGGAGCTGATCTCGCCAAGAAAATTCCAGAATCCTCCTCTCACTATGAGAACAGTTATACAGGAAACTTACACTCCATGTTTTTGGAGCCAGTCATGGACACCGAGATAAGACACTTGGTTGCCAAATGCACAGCAAAAAACTCCTGTGACACAAACGGTTTTGATATGAAGTTAATTAAGAGTATAATAAATGAAATTCTATATCCACTAACTTATATATGTAATTTATCATTTCAGACTGGGATATTCCCAGATGAAATGAAAATAGCAAAAATCATTCCTATATACAAAACTGGTGATGTTCATGATTATGGTAACTATAGACCTATCTCAATTTTGCCACAGTTGTCAAAAATATTAGAAAAACTTTTCAATAATAGACTTGATAAATTTATAACCAAACATAAATTGTTAGATGATAGTCAATATGGTTTTAGAAAAGAACATTCTACGGCCCAAGCCCTGACTGAATCCATGGAAATAATCACAGATGCTATTGACCGAAAATTATATACTATTGGAATATTTCTTGATCTAAAAAAAGCGTTTGACACTGTAAATCACAAAATATTATTGAATATATTAGAGAGAATGGGGATTAGGGGCACTGTATTAGATTGGTTACGAAGCTATCCAACCAAAAGATATCAGTATGTGACATTTGGAGGGAGTACTTCTAATAAAATGGAAGTTTTATGTGGTGTACCTCAGGGCTCGGTTTTGGGCCCTAAATTGTTTATACTGTATATAAACGATATATGTAAAGTCTCTACTGTGTTAAAGATGGTACTCTTCGCTGATGATACAAACATTTTCTGTACAGGTGAGGATATACAGAAGCTAGTGCAAATAATAAATGAGGAATTATATAAACTACAACAATGGCTTAATGCCAATAAATTGTCTATTAATCTTAACAAGACTAAGTTTATGTTATTTGGTAAAAAAAGGAACTAAAGAAAATATCAGCATACAAATTTCTAATGTAAATATTGAACGGGTAAGCCAACACAATGTGTTGGGAATAATTATTGACGAGATGCTTACATGGATTCCTCACATAACACAGTTAAAAAAAAAACTGGCAAGAAGTATATCCATCCTCTACAGAACCCAAAAAATATTGAGTCAAAAGGCACTCCAAATAATCTATAATGCATTGATCCTGCCTTATTTGACTTATTGTGTTGAAATTTGGGGAAACACTTACAAAAGTCGATTGCAGCCGTTGATGGTATTACAGAAAAGAGCAGTAAGAATTATCCATAGTGCTCCATATAATGCACATACACACAAATTGTTTATTGAAGCTAAACTATTGAAATTATATGATTTAATAAACTATAGAACTATTCAGATAATGTATAAGGCGGCCAGACACTGTCTCCCTTATAACTTGCAAATATGCTTTCAGGCCAAGGAATCGAAATATGATTTCAGAGAGAAACTTGTGTTTGTTCAGAGATGTGTTAGAACTACACTGAAGTCATTTTCGATCTCCTGTACCGGTGTAAAATTATGGAATTCACTAGATGGGGTACTAACTGGAACATTGACACTAGCTGGATTTAAGAAAAAATATTAATAATTTGTATTAACTAGTTATAGTGAAGAAAATGTTTAACCTGTCTTTTGTTTAACTTGTATGTGGGAGAGCAATAACTTTTGTGTTATCAACAAGGAGGGAGCTTCAACACAGAAATGTAAACACGTCTGACTATGTTGTTGAAGTGCAGGACATTTAATCTTGAATCATTTGAAAACAGCATCTGTGCTGAGTGCTGAGAAAAGGACACTCTGCTCCAAAAACTTTCGACAAACCAGTATGGATTTAATTAGCTGGTCTTAATTAGCAGTGCGTTTGACAAAATCTTTTCTACGATGAGACCTGGACCTACTCAGCGTTCATGTCCAAGTGGAACTCACATGTCTGGATATGCTGAAGATTCCTGGGCTAAGTGGAGACCATTGTGTCTGACCAGTCTGGATTTGGAGGACGTGGAGGATTTGTACCTGCTTGCTGTGCTGGTGGTTATGCTGATGCTGCTTGGGATTGGATTCCACTGGCTGTTTCATACGCTACGAAAAATGTCTGATCGCCAGAAGAATGCAGAGGAAATGGCTGCGGCCACCCTGAGAGCCATCACTGGCGTGCAAGCCGGCCGAACTAAGGCCTGTGATGACACTTCTCTGGTGAAAAACGACCTTGCAGCACTCAACCTTGCCATGAACAGAATGAGGAGAGACATGGCCACAAGGATGCTTGAACTGGAGAAAAAAGTCGGACTGGAGATCACGATGAACCAAAATCGTGATGAAGACGGATCTGAGTGAAGGAGGTGTCGGACACATGGTTTTCACTATGCCCAGTTATCTAAAGCTGCTGGACTGTGATAATCCACATGGTATTAATCAACAAACTATTGGATCGAATCTTCTATCATGAACTACATGCGATCAAATCACTGGTAAAGATAAACTGATTGAACTCTCAATAATCCATTTGCCTGAATCAAATGTCTCCGAATGTAATCAACTGGATAACTAACTTCATGGACTTGATGAACTAGTGAAATTTTATCATCTCTGCTGATTTCTAACTATTACTGCTTGATTTTATGCGTCCTAGTATAGTATGGGGGCGGGAATTTATAAGCTTTATGCTTCTTCTTGCCATCCCTTTTTCTTTTCGGTCATTATATGTCATAATTGTATGAGGAAATGTCTGATTGTCACAATGCTGTCCGAAAGGAAAAATGAACAAATAAATCAAATCAAATCAAATTTTTTTGTAATAACTACCATTTCTTTAAGACACTTCTTCATGTCGGAAGCGGTATCAAAGTCTTCTGTATACTCTAGAATAAAAAAAAAATAACATAACGTATAAAAACGTTTTCGGGAGTGCAGGACAAACTATTAAAAAATGTATGTATACGTTTTTGGGTTTGAATGAGTTAAATAATTAATTTTTCATTTATTTTGCAATTTTAGTTTGTCATTTCCTTAGTTTTTGTTAACGATAGTCTTGCCACTGTCACGCCTGTGACAGAAATTTATGGAGACCGAATGAATAATACTGAGCTCTCTCTCTCTCAGCAGCTCTGGCCTTCCTTGCGTAAGCTGCTGCCCCCGTGATCCAACCCCGGCGAAATGGCAGAAAATGGATGGATTAAGATTAAATGTGCAGATGTTCAACAGGAGGTAGAAGTAAGAGCTTACATGTGCATGTGTGTGAGCATATTTTTTTGAAGCCATATGGTGATTAACATGGAAATCAGCCTGGCGTCATGGCCTTCACACCATCCATCCATCTGCTCTTTTTTTTTTTTTTTCTAAAGTGCTTTTCCTCATAAAGGTTGTGATTGAGTTGAAGCCCTGCTGAATTTGTGGTCAAAAATCTCAAAGTGATGTGATTTTTACATTGGCAGAATAAAAATTGGTGTCAATATTTCTCATTTGTTAATCATAACATTACAGAATTTATTTTAGATGAAGACACAACATGACCTGGAGAGTGTTTACGCTATACGTTATTATTGGCCCTTCAAAGCACCTAAGTGGCAAGTTGCCAACAGGGTTTTAGAAAGTCTGGTGCAACGGACACACCAACATGTCGAATGCGCTCCAACTTTCCGGGACTTTGTCTGAGCTGGAATTCAAGCTTAACTGTGTGGCCAGGAGACTTCGTTATCTGATTCTTTATTTATTATTTTCTATCTGATCAATATAATCACTTCACTTGAGAGAGAGAGAGAGAGAGAGAGAGAGAGAGAGAGGATCATAAGAAATGTTGGATTTTAGCATTTTATATAAATGTTACTGTTTAGTTACAGTGCATTATATTGTCATGAATTCCTGCTAGATTCCCTTGAGAACCTGGGACAATTTTCTCAAAACTGTGTAGTGGAGAGGGGTCAAGTGAGGTCAAAATGCTTGCGGTAGTTTGAAGTCAGATCTGACTGCCGGGTCAAGACTCTATGGCATCATTTCAGAGATAAAATCATTGAATATTTCATATCACGGGAAGGCAAATGCTCCCTGTTCTCCCGACAGCCACCGTAAGGTTTCCAAATGCACAAAATACACGAGTGCTTTTTGAAATATTAATAACAAAGAGAGTCTGAGAGGAAGCGATGCGGCTGTGAATTTTGCTATTCATGAAGCGATGTGCAATAATGCATTGTGGGAGTGTCATCAAGCACAAGAATGCACCACACCTGTGCTAATAGCATCAGATTACTTATGGCAAACACATAAACAAAAAAATCCCTTTTCATTGATGCGATCCATAAGTGAAATCAAATGACCTGAAGACATCCCATCCCCATCCGGCCACGGCGGTGAAGAGTCGCGGGCTGAGGTCTCGTGCAGGGTTGATGGGATAGCCGCAGTTCAAGCCCATGGACACGGCGATGGCCAGGATGATCAGGCCGATGCACAGAGGCTCCATACCTTTGGGGGCACCGATGTTCCTCGAGTCCGTTATGGCCAGGATGCACAGGATCAACGCAGCACTTCCTGCCACCTGACAAAGCACACAGGCGCTCAACCCGTCATAACGCCACACCACAACTACTAAAACTAAGATGTCGCTTTTAGGATGATTTTTAAATAAAACTAAAGATAAAAATTAAACATTAAAATCAGAAAACAGAGTGACTTGATGGTGAAAAATCATCCTTTATGGTCTTTAATGTTGCACTCCACATACACTGTACACATCCAGGACACGTAATGTCTATTTTCCGCATTGTGCGGAATTGTTCACTCATCAGCAAACTAGTCGCATTAGCGTTAACATTTATACCCATGAGCACACTGTGTGCTCTCAACTCAAGCATCTTTGCATGCTCTAGTAGCTTCTACATACAGTACAGTCAGTATTGCGTAACATTGTTTGCACCACTTGTCATCATCAATAATTCCAAATGGAGCAAGAGTACTCAGAGACCATAGGCCAATGTTTTAGCACAGGTGCAAAAAATAAATCATAATAATAATAATGATAATAATAATATAAAACATAACAAATTGGACATAGCATGTTGTGAAGTTATTACCTGGTCCAGGAAACCATTGAGCGTCGAGAGATGTTTTGCAGGATAAGATGCAAATATGCCGGCTGTGGCGTTCTCTCCGGTAATGATAAATTCTCCATTGCTGTATTCCATTAAAGCATCTATACGAGAACAACACATGCAGAAAAAGAGCTGCTTGAAACAGCAAAATAAAAATACAGGAAGGGAATCACACATAGGAATTAGAAAATATAATAATTCCAGAAAGAAATCAATATTCTAATAGTATAATTGCCCAAGTAAAGATTTTTAGTAAACATTACCAACAAACAAAAAGAGCCCAATTACCTGTCATCTTTCTTGACGGAAAAAAATAACACATTTTTTAAGCAAGCACATTGGTATTTATTTTTTAAAAACTGATCTTGTAAATTTAAAAGGCAATTATTCTATTAGACTAATATTATTGTGATGATAAATATAAAATAAACTGTGTTGTGGTTATCACGGTTGAGTAGACAATTTAACTTATTTTTAGGGCAGCACAGTAGCTTTAAATGTCTTAAAAAGTGTCTTGATTGCTTCCATATTTCTTATTTGAATATTTTTGCAGTAAGAATTGTTTCCAAATATGAACACACCAGATGTGGTCCTGAAGAAGTTCCTTTGTGGGTGATGGGACACTTTCACTCACCATAATTCAACAAATAGACGCAGCAGGCCCCGGCAAAGGCCCCCAAAAACTGTGCGGCCACATAGACGGGAAACTTCTTCCAGGATGTCTTGCCCAGCATCACCATGGCCAGGGTGACGGCAGGGTTCACATGGGCTCCTGCAGCAACACGACCGCAAAGCACACAATCATTGCTCTGACTAAAAAGTGTGTACTTCTGTGACTTGAAAAACTGCTTGGGTGTGTAAATCATCAGTAAAACATTTTTACCAGGTAAAAATGCACAAAGCGCCTCTCACTGTTCAACATTCAACGAGGCAACAGTGAGTCATTCTGCCAGAAGAGAATTAATTACAGTGTCCATTCTTCTGTTAGGTTTATTGGTTGTTACATGCTAATTTGCATTACCCATTGTTTGGGCTGCGTAGAACATATTATTGTTGAAAAAATTTTGGGTGGTTGACTTCACCTTTAAAACTGCTGGGTCAAAAATAACCCAACATAGGTAAAAAATGGTTCGACCCACGACTTGGGTCAAATTGACCCAATTTTCTGGGTGGTTTTGTACAAAACAACACAAATTTGTAGGGATGTAACGATGACGGCGATATTGTGATATTGTGATATTAAAACTGCCACAATATATAGTCGACGTCATGTCACGATATTTAAAAGCAGCACATCTGTTAAAAAAAAGGTTGGGTTGATTTCCACTTGTGGAGTTCTAGCACCATCTGGTGGTGAGTTTTTTAGTGCAGTTTAATTTTAATAAAGCATGTTTTGGTCCTTCTATGTTTCAAATCCACGATAATGGTCAGATGAAAGGGAACACAATATACTTGTGAACAGAGTCAATATGTGGCGGAATCTCAATTTATTGTATTTATTAATTTCTTATTTAATTTAAATAATTATTAATTTATTATTTTTATTAATACAAATTGTATCAATTTATTGCAATTCTTGTATTAGTACCTCAATTTATATATTTTTATTAGGGGTGAGAACCTCTGGGTACCTCGCGATACGATACTATCTGGGATACAAGGCTCACAATAATGATTATCTCACGATATGACGATACCGTGATTATCGATATATTGGTCAGGTAATAAATCCACGATAAGCTATGATAAAACTAATCATAAAATAATAATAATAATAACAATAATAATAATAATAATAATAATAATAATAATTTAATATAAATAATTAATAAATATAAAATAAAATAAATAAATAATCAATAAATAATTAATAAATAATTAATAAATAAAAAGTAAATGCGGCACGGTGAATGACTGGTTAGCACGCCCGCCTCCCAGTTCTGAGGACTCGGGTTCGAGTCCAGGCTCCGGCCTTCCTGGGTGGAGTTTGCATGTTCTCCCCGTGCCTGCGTGGGTCTTCTTCGCGTACTCCGGTGTCCTCCCACATTTCAAAGACATGCATGGCAGGTTAATTGGGCGCTCCAAGTTGTCCCTAGGTGTGCGTGTGCGTGTGGATGGTTGTTGGTCTCTGTGTCCTGCGATTGGCCGGCAACCAGTCCAGGGTGTCCCCCGCCTACTGCCCACAGCCAGCTGAGATAGGCGCCAGCACTCCCCGCGACCCTTGTGAGGAATAAGCGGTCAAGAAAATGGATGGATGGATGAATGGATAAAAAGTAAAAAAAAAACATTCATAATATAATATAAATAAATATAAATATATATATTATATATATATATATATATATATATATATATATATATATATATATATATATATATATATATATACATTAAAATAAATAATATATAATAATAAGAAAACTAAGCTCATGAGTCTTCTTCACCTGAAGACTTCCATCCATTTCCCCGCCACTCTTATGAAGCACTCCCCCTAGTGGCCCGCCAAGTAATTGCTCAATAAGTAATCAACAATGGCTGTATATTAATGACAATAATCACGATACTTGCTTAGGCGTATCGATAATCGGTGTCACGATTTATCGTGATATCGATATATCGTCCGTCACACTCTTAATTTTTGATATATTTATAATATTTTTATATTTTTCATTGCTGTAATGTACAAAAACAATATTGTGTGTTTTATAATATTGTGACCTTTTGTATCGCCAACCTCACCTCAATGTCGTGATAATTATCGTATTGTGACCTTCATATCGTGATAATATCGTATAGTGATGTTTGGGTATTGTTACATCCCTACAAATTTGTTGGTCATTTTGTCCAAAAAAGGTTTGGTTTGTATGAAACCACCCAGAAAATTGGGTCAAATTGACCCAAGAAGTGGATCGGTTTCATGCAACAATCTGTGCATCTGCGGGGCAAAGCCAAAGTGTGCCTCCGTGGACAGCACCTTTGCTCGTCTGCGGCTTGTTAAGAAAACAGAGGCACAGAGTGAGATGTGGAAACATTTTGCTAACACGGCCAAAGTCGAGGTAAGCTGAGTGATACTTCAAGCATTCAAAATACCAAAGAACCGAAGAGAACAGTATGGCCAAACAGCTTGCTGAGGGGCAGAGTGAACGACATTCCATCCAAAAGTTGTGGGCCCGCGCTGACAGTGTGGGCTCATTTATTTAACACTCTGGGATCTCCGTTTTGACCTCGCTGTGGTGACACCGCTGGGGGTATCAACTATGCGGCCATTGTTCGTCTCACCATCCTGTTCACAAACACCGGGCGCGACAAAGCGTCCAGAAGCGGCGGGCCCAATTGCATGTGACATAATCTGGCTGAAGCGGCTTAAGGCACACGTAGAGCGCGGGTCATTACAGTGACCAGGATGTGTCACACTTGCGCTCCGCCGTCGTCCAAAATGGGGGACTACAAAGAGCAGACAATTGTGTTTTCTTCGGCGACTGGGGCCTCCCCGCCATGGACGCCTTGAAAGGCAACCTCGTCACACCTGACCCACCACCCCTACCTTCCTCTCTGGAGACCCATGCCCCAGTAAAGCTCATTAGTCCAATACCTACGATCATCTTCAGACATGTCGTCCCACAGAAGCATCCCACTGTGCTGTGGACCCCGGGGCCCAATGGCCCAGTCATGCAGCAGAATCTCTCCATATATTAACCTCCTTGTCCTCTCGAGCCTTACCACTAGGACTCTCATTAACCACAGAGTGAGCAACTAGACAGCAAAAGCATCTTTCAGTCAACTCCAGGTGTTGGGTGTGGGTGCATCACAATCCCAATCAGAATCATTCCTTACAGGGCAAAACGAGGAATTTGTCTCCCACAGTTGGAGTCACGCCAGTAGCCACACAAAAAAAAGACATGAACACAAATGTACAAAGTTTAGCGAGTTATTAGATAAATGAAATGTCCAATAGTAAGGTAATGATGATCAACAACAAATGATCAAATGATGTAAACTGCAAAGATGAACATAGTAATAATAGCAAGAAAGAGATGTGCAAAGTAGGCAAATGGTGTCACAATGAAATATTAACTGTTTAAATAATGTAGGAAGAAAGAAGGCTCTCTATCTATCTATCTATCAATCTATCTATCTATCTATCTATCTATCTATCTATCTATCTATCTATCTATCTATCTATCTATCTATCTATTAGATCTACAAGAACTATAACAAAAACACTGTTTTATTGGTTGTCACATGCTAATTTGCATTACCCATTTTGTATTAGTTTTAAAAATGCACGGATTTAGCATGGTTCACTCACTTCCAGTCAATGATGGTGCGAATGTGAGTGTGATTGAATGGTCGGTCGTCTGTCGCTTCATGTGCCCTGTGATTGACTGGTGACGGGTCCAAAATGTAGTCTGCCTTTGCACCTTCTATCTATCAACTGTCAGCATGTTACTAATTTCAAATATCCCATTTGGTGTTTTTAGCTATGAGGAACAAATGATTAGGCAGACCTTCATGACATTTTTGATGTGTGGCTAACTTTTAAAGTTGCAATCCAAACATGTACTGCAAGCTGTAACGTCTTCTCCTTGCTTCAATTTAAGCTTTAGTGCCTCCGAGTTAAGGAAATGACAAGCATTGATCAATCCATCACAATAAAAACTTTCACATTCAATCTAGCTACAGTTTAAAATTTAATGACACTCTTTATTGATGTTCTGCAAACCCACAGGGAGCTCTAAGATCTCAGATTTCATAATATTTTGATATCATTGTGAAGGAGGGCTACTTTGCTTTTTCATTTTAATAAGATATCTGAATACATTCAGAAATCATCCAGTTGTGGAATGGATCAGGTTTATTTTTTTTTTTTTATTTTTTTTTAGGGGAGTTGGTGCGTAACAATACTAGACCAGAGAATACAGTGATTGTTCTATTTTATTCTTCTTCTTCTTCTTCTTCTTCTTCTTCTTATTATTATTATTGCAATATTTCATAGTTCAAGAACAAAGTACATTTTAATTTAATAATTAATATTTTTAAAGAGTGAAATAAATAAATGAATAAACAAATAAATACATAAATACATAAAAATTATTATTTTACAACACAAAACTTTAGATTTGCTTGCTTAGGACAGAGTTTCCCACAGCACATATTTTAATCTCACCACACACTACCAAACAAAAATGTCCGGGTATCCCAAAGGTCTTGATACAATTGTTTTTTGTTTTTTGTTTTTTCCTGGGGTTTTTTTTGTTTTGTTTTTCCCCCCCTATATGTATCATTCAGACAGACGTGAGGCCATCCTCATTTGACATTTGGCATGAGAGTTTTCAGTAAAATAAAAAAGTGACTTTTGGGACACTCTGCTTCAATAAAGACAGATACACGGGTTAATTGTGCCTTCAGCCATCAGATGAAAGATTATTTATTGCTTGTTACCGCCCCTCACTGGCATAGAGAGGTGAACAGATACTTTTTTTTTTAAATAGCAAATAAAGAATATCTTTTAGACCAATTAATTGAAATGGGATGATTTCATTGTGTGCCGCAGCATAGTGGTTGGAAAAAGGCTCAGAATAACTTGAACTTTGCGTCACATTTGAAGACCCTGCATATCAATAGTTGGCTACACAGGACTGAAGATGTTTCAGACGGCCAGGGAGGTTACTCAGGACATGTATTCATATTTCAAATTGTCTTATTTATGTCGCGGACACAAATTTTCATCTGCGTTAACAGCAGCCATTTGCTTCCTTCATCACCTTTTCAGGCCATGAATGCAAACTTCATATCCAGGTGCTTTTACCTGAAACCCCGCCTGCAATGTAGGCGGCCATCATAAGTCCCAGAGTGAAGCCAAGGTGGATGGACAGGGGCTCCCCCAGAGCCCCTTTGCTCAAGACAGCCTGGGCCACTGAACCGCATCCAAAGAGCTGCGAGACACACAGGGACGAGAAGCCGCTCATTGTTTTTCTTTTCTCCACCATTCCAATTATAGGCAGTCTTAACACTAGCCCCTTGTCTAACAACAGCCTCCAACTGCCAGCCACAATTTGTTCAAACAAAATAAAGAATCCCCCCACTTAGTTGGGACAAAACAAAAGGAGAGCAGTCATCCACACATAAAAAGGCTGCACTAATGGGTCACAGTCATTGAACTTAGGTGCTGACAGACAGGTGGAGGTGAAAAGAAGTGGGGGAAAAGCTCTCACATATATGAAATATAAGGACATTTGAAAAAGGCAAACAGTGTGATGCTGAAGAACTTCCACATCAAAGTGCGCTATGTGTCTTAATAGAGACATGTATGTGACAGACAGCAGAGTCCCAGGAGAGGAAGAGTCACCTAATTAGCAGCCTTAAAGCGGCGGTTTAAGCTGAATGACAGGTGCACGCAGGCAGACGGGACAGTTACTCACTATCAGGACAAATATCCCCAGAAACTCCGCCAGGAACTCCTTCAAGATGTCTCGCCTCAGGGCAAATCTCGCCTTCCACTTCCTCCGCCACTCACTCTCCATTTCCCCTCTGTCCCGTTATGTGCTCCTTCCACACGATAAACACATAACGAGAAGGAGATCCGAGAAGCGGCGATGCTCGTTGCAGGTTGCCGCCTCCCACTCCATGCCAGAGGCCCGGCGGGATGCACCTCCCTTTGCCACCACTAGTGGGGCTCCTTTTGACGCCAAGTACCACCTCAAAAAAACAAAATGCCAAACACCACCATCAGGACCAACAACGGCAGCCTAAGTGGGTATTAAAAAAAACCATATACTGTTATGTGTATTTAATATTAATGTAAGCTAATGTAACATTATGCCTACTTTAAACATGAGCACTGTGTCTAAATATAGGAATTAAAAAAAATACTTCGAGTAAATGTTAATTAGAAAGTACTGCACATAAGAAGTTAGAAATTGACCCTCAATAAAGAGTTAAAAATAAAGAACGATTAAAAGAAAGACATTTAACCTAATAGTTTACCACAATTGAACTGGAAGCGCCTGCTAAGGCTGGAGCTATCAAAGATATAAGAAAGTTATCAAATATTATCACACGGTTTAGCTTATTTAGAACCTTTTCCACAAGGCAAAACTATTTTCCACATTCCAATATTTGCTGTATTTCCAACATTCCAGACTTACAACATTCCCAAATTTAGGAGACATTTGACATATTTACTGCCTTCATCCACATTTCTTAACTGATTCCAACTTCAATCTTTTCAGGTCATTCAGGACATCTTGGGAACTATTTATCACATGCCAGCAATTTCCAAATTTTCATGGTAAAATTGTTATTTTACATATCGCTGGCGTCAAGCCAAAATCTTATGCCTCTAAAATTGTCACTTTTCAGGAGACCTCCAAAATGACATTTTTGTTTGTCATTAACGTTGCATTATCAAAGACAGAAAGCCGTTTTCAAAACTTTAGATTGGTCAATAATTGGTTAAAATGATACCCACACGTTTTTTTTTTTTTTTAAATGATTCAAACAATTCCAACTTCAAAATATTCAATTCATTCATGATATATTGGGAATTATTTATCACATGCCACAAATTCTCAAATTCCCGCAGGAAAAAAAAAATCTCAAATGAAGTGATATTTTACACATTTAACTCCTCCTTGTTGACAGATTCAAACCAATCTAAGTTCAAAATTTTCAGCTCTTCACGACATCTTGCTAACTATTTATCATATTTCCCAAATTCTGCACTTTCGCCCTGAATAAAATTCCCAGATTTAATGGATATTTTACATATTAACCTCCTCCCACATTTCTCTACTGGTTCAAATTTCATAATATTCACTTCATTAAGGACATCTTGGGAACTATTAATCACATTGCCCACATTATCATTTTTTCACAGTAAAATTCCCAAACGAAGTGATACGTGCACATATTTTGAGATTGATAATCATGGATTGAGAATGGATGATGAATAGTGTGCTTGTCTACTATAGTGGGAGTCAAACCATTTCATTCGGGGTGGTAGAAATACCATTCGTAGTAGCTATATAGTAGCAGAAGTACTAAGTAGTAAGTTGTATCAGTAGGTAGTATTAGTAGCAGTACCAGCTCACCTATATGACCCTAATGAGGTTAAATGGAAAATGGATGGATGGATGGATGGATGGATGGATGGATGGAAAGAATGTATATATTTCAACTGTATTTTTTTTTTAAATATTATATGCATAACTAATTGTATTTTATTTTCATTATATTTGTCAGAATTGTTTTTGCTCATTTAGCGTAGGCATCCATTACGTTAGTGATGACGCCTCCTTGGTAGTCCATGGAGGTTAAAAAAAAAAAAAAAAAAGAAAAAAAAAAAAAAAGGTGAAGAGAAGTGGACTTTCCTATAGTAGGAGGCCGCGTCCATCCAACAGAGGGAGCTCCATGAATACGTTTGCCAGTGCCGGCTGCGTTTTGTCACCCCCGTCCGCCTGCCGCCACGTTATCTTCCGTTCACTTGGCTTTGTGAAGCGCTCAGGCGACAGGTTTGAGGACGCTTGTGTTTGCAATGCATTCATCATTGTCACTGAGTGGATGCGCGCTCTTCTTTGAAGTTTTCCACGCGCACGCGCGCATATACACACTGTTGCTTATGGTGTGATGAAGAACAAACAAGGTCTGATGTGCTGATGGACAACAAGCGTCCGTCGGGACATTCCAACATCATCATCATCATCATCATCATCATCATCATCAGACTTTCGTCATCTGTTATAACTTATGAAAGGTGACACAGGCGTGTGTCTTCTCTCAGTGACACTCCTGGGAGTAATGGTAGTAGTAGGCTAGTAGTGGTGCAGTGACAGTAAAAGTAGCGGTGGTGGCATGGTGGCAGAAGTAATAATTGTAGCTAAAGCAGGCTATACTACTAGTAGGTAGGTATGTGACAAGATTATTATTATTATTTTTTACACCAGCAATATCACACTGAAACAAAAATGGTGTAACAAAAATGTCAATATGTAAAGAATTAATGAAGTTATGACATTTTAAAGAGTTCACAAGTGGGCAAAAATGACCCCTATAGGCTTATATGATGGCAACTACAGCTCTCAAGCGACATCTCCTCTGGGTCTTGCGAGAACTGTCACGAAATGGAGCAGGAAATGTATGCGCATAACAAAGACACCATCTTAAGAAGAAGGTATTATCAACAATAAATACAATGTGATCAAAAATTTGGGAGTTGTACTATTCTCGTTGACATCATAGAAATTGGATGTAACTTCGTCAGTACGTCCTCAAATACCTCAAAATTAGTTAATATACGTTGATATAAAGAAGCAAGCCTACTTTCAACCCATTTTGGGAAGAAATATTGCATGAAAATCATCAAATCAAAATCAAGGCAGCAGAGGAAATTCCACTGTACTTTATATATAAATATGGAAGAAGAAAGGCACATTTTTGTCAGAGGAGCTGAAAATGAAAATGGTGTCACAAATAATGGTAGTTATATTGCCTGTCATTTTATTGCCTGCTATAAGAAGTCCACTTTGAATTTGAGATATCCCATTGCTATGATTGCTATATTAAAGGGACAGTGTGTAGAATATTTTGCCATCTAGTGGTGAACTAACAGAATGCAACCACCTAGATGCACGTGCACTACGGTGCCTCAGAGAGCTGACACTTCACAAGCCTACCACCAGTTACTATGCACGCTATGTTTGTCTCCTTCAGGTATTGGCAGCAGAAAGATGGCGGCAAAACATGTCAGCCTTCCGTAAGGTGAGGCACAACCAGTGTAATATAATTAGCGATTACTAGTCCTACGATTATAATTAAAAATGTGATTATTATTATTTATTTTTTTCCATATTATTGAAATTAATAATGGGGTTTAAAACAAAGGAACAATGACAAATCTATAATTTCAACACAGTGTCTTTTTACCATGAAGCTACGTGAGTCTATTGTGAGTTTCACAAGTGTAAACAAAGAAAATTAATGTAAGGTGGTTGAATTTGGCTTAATTTGTTATTTTATGACTTTTAATTCCTATGTTTGACATTTTGTCCATTTGAAATTCATATTGATTAAAAACCAGTAACTTAATGGTAGTTTTTCACTGAATTCTTAGTTACTGTATTCAAGTAATTATTTCGAAGCCTTTTTTCTCCTCCTTCTTTTTACTTGAGCCATATTATTGTAAAGTAACAGTACTCTTACGGGCTACTCCACCCACAGAGTAATATAAGCGGTGGTTAAATTAAGTAATGTATTAGTAGAAGTTGCGGTGGTGCTGGTGTTTTTTTTTATTTTTATTTTTTATTTTTTTAGATTGGCTATTTGTACATGTTTATTCCGAGGCTGTATGGAGGCGCTACGTGTGGGAGATTATCACCTGCAGGAGTAAATACTATAGTAGTAGTAGTGTAGTGGTCATTTACATGACATTTTAGGGAGGTCGGTGGTCGTTTGGCACCCCCGTGTCACTAAGGAAATAGTAGCACACAATGAAGGTGTCGAAGAAGTGCGCGTGGAAGTGGGAGATTAAAAATGCACGCACGGAGGAGAGCGAAAGAAAGAAGAAGAAAAACGCAAATTCCGTGGAAGTTTAAAGCAAACGATATGGAAAGTGAAGTGATGAGAAGTGAATCACCGACGAGTGGGTGTGGTGCGTGTCTTCCTCCTCCTTAACTTTATGTAAATGTGTGGACTAGTGTGGAGTGGAGAGTTAGCTTGCAAAAAAAAAAAAAAAGTGGAGGAAAAGAAAGGACAGCCCTTCTGTTGTCGGCCCAATGAAAGCGAGCCTCGGCTGACACCTGGCTATAAACCCACGAAAGGAAAAGCCCAAAGTCCACAGCAGCGTTCGCTCACTTACTTACTCGCTCGCTCGGCCGTGGGGGGACGCAAAAGACACGCGAGAAGCGACGTCGCGATGACTTCTAGTGAGATC
The DNA here is from genome assembly GCF_051991245.1 of Festucalex cinctus. Lineage (NCBI taxonomy): Eukaryota > Metazoa > Chordata > Actinopteri > Syngnathiformes > Syngnathidae > Festucalex > Festucalex cinctus. Next base: position 7,584,564 of record NC_135414.1, read on the forward strand.
CACATGCCCGGGGACGTGAAGAGCGACCCGGCAGCCCTCATGGCATCCCTGCACCTCATGCCCACGCCGGTGCCCAACCCGGAGATCAAGTACACCAAGGTCAGTCGGTCCACCTTGCGTCGCCCACTCACGACTCTTCCACTCACTCCAGTGCGCTGCAGCCTGGCTAGCGCACTTAAAAAGGGGCAAAAGTTATACAGTAATCAGTTCACATTTTGACGAGTAAACGCTTTAAAAGGTTTTATATTTGAAGTGCAAATTGGATGAGTGGGAAAGTTTATGGTATAAAAGCCAAACACATCAATTCAAACAAAACAAACAAACCAAAAAAGCAACAGCCTACACTCGATGTGGAAAACTAAAATCATGTTAAAAATGACCTGATTTTGCTTTTTCAAATATTTTAATTCACTAAGCGCTAAAATGTGTTTGCATATCAACAAACAAATCCATATTTTTACACTCTACAATGCAGAGATTCAAAGTATTAAATATTTAACAACCATTACTGTTAAGTTTGGACCTATTAATTTATCATTTTATTTTGCTTAGTATATGCTGTTGGATTGAACTGCGAGCTGCCTCAAATATTTTTGTGAACTAATTTTTCTATAAAATATTAAAAACAGTTCTAAGTATTTTGCTGTAGCTATTTAATCCAATTGTTTATTTTAAAGTGAAAAAAATTAGCTTAAAATTGAGAAAAGAAATAAAATGTAGTTTTACCGTGCAAAATACAGTAACTTAAGAATTATGAAAAACTTATAACAATGTCTTTTAATATTAGAAAATAGACTGACAAAAATAAACATATTGTTGAACTAAAACCTTTCAACAAAAGTAAAATTGTAACATCTTGTATTTGGAGTGCAAACCTTCATTTTATTCCTATTTTCCGCATTACATGCTCATAAAGAACACTTCAGCTAAAAACAAAAGCTTTGGAAAGCCTTAGTGAGTGGATAATCCAAAAGCACCATTAAAGTGTCAGATTTTAAATTACTAGCAACAAAAGTCCACAATGATGATAGAGTTTCCCCGCACTGGAAGCAGTGCTTGTGTTTATGCTGATCACTGGCTCGGAACATGTTCATTTCAGGTAACTAAGATTGCTGTCAATCATTTGAAACATTAGTGGGGAAAGGTGAAAGTGAAGCCTTTGCATGTGTGGTCTTTCCGCTCACAAGAAAGCTGACAGTGAAATGCTAATGATAGAGCGACAAAAGTTGAGCTGGAGCGCAGGGTGATATCGCAAATGTTTCTGGACGTGGGAGGAGGACAGAGATGCAGAAACAGCTGGAGAAAGGAGTCACGCAAAGATGTTGATTTGAGTTGTGAAGCAACTTGGGCTCCACCACCGCCAAAAGAATGTTCGCTTAAAAAGTATTGCATATTTGCGCTGAGTGATTCAATATTTTGTCAACGCCGTGGCTAGCGGCTAAAGAAGGTATTCCGGCCTCAAGTATATATATCATGAGCATAGCAGTATAATTGCCAAAGTCATTTTTGAAAGTTTTTGGAAAACAAGAAAAAAAAAAAAAATTACAAACAAGTTCCCAGTTTCCTCAATTTGGCCGTTGTGGAATACCGTGACATGGACGACCGACTACACAAACATGAGAAACATTTCTTTGGCACTTATGTTGGAATTTTTATTTTTTTTATTTTTATTTTTTTTTGCTATTGTGACACGAAGTTAAAAATGTGTTTGGGAATTATACTATTAGGGTGACAGTATATTGTTAGCTTAATAGCATAATTGTGTAAATTTGTTTTGAATGTTTTCAGAAAATAAAAAAACACAGCAGATTTAACAAAGAAGGAGAATTTAGTTGCCTCGATTCCGCGTTTGTGGATTACCATGACTGTGAATAGATATAAAACAACAAAAAAACACAAATTTCACCCAACAGTATTTTTTGTTATATTGTGATGTTAAAAATTGGCATAATTGTAGGCAATTATGCTATTTACATGCTTCAAATATCATCATTTTGTCCAACATACTTTAGTAAATGAGTTTTTGTTTGCCGTTAAAGTTTGCATACAAGATGAGACTACCAAACTGACCATTTCGGGAACCAGGCGTGGCAAAAGTACGTGAACAAGTAAGAAAAAAGTACTTATTCAGCATAGTTCCCCCGAGTTAAGAAAAGAACAGACTCTAAAATGTACTACATTAGAAGAGCAGAAATGAAATTTTACTGTCAATTATATACAAAACCCTTTTGCAATCTTGAAAAAAAATTATCTGATTAAAAAAAACGTGCTACACGCCACGTTGTTGAGCGCGCTAGCTAGCGGTGATTCGACTTTTGTGCGAACAAAACTGTTTTTCTGTCATTGTGGAATGAGTAATAAAAATGCTAAATTAGCTAATTACATTAATTGAAAAAACAAACAAAAACAAAACATACCATATTTACCATATCATTATTGTAAGAGCATAATATTCCGTGAAAGAAAGAACAAATTGAATTACCACTATTGCTCCCCTGCAAAAAATACAAATTCAGCTTGGAATTTGCTTCAAAAAGTTCGACACTCCTAGAGACAACGCTTCACATGTGCAGTCATGTAAACTTTAAGATGTTATATCGTTAGCCTAAGACATTTTCAAACGTTTTCTGAAAACAAGAAAGTGTAGTGTACTTTTACCAAACTCATTGCAATTTTTATTGATATTGTGGCAATAACTGACAATTATATGTACATTTTATAATTTTTTTTAATTTTTTTATGGCGTATCTTCATCTGTGAAGGTTGAAAAACGTAACTACTTGCAGCCTATTTTGCCAAAGTATGGAGTATGAATTATCTATGGAGTTAAAGTATCCAAAAATCTACTAAGAACAGTAATGAAGTATTTGTACTTTTCTACTTTTCTACTTAGTTACTTCCCACCACAGTTGGTAACAAGTGTTGTTGTTGTTGTTTTTTTAAATGATTGCAAGATTAAACGTTAAAGCGTTGGATGATAGTGTGGTGTAAGTCCATTCAGCTCCATAATTACTGTCTTAACACATACCTTGGTGCCACAAGTGCAAAGGTCACGCCGCCGCTGCACTGCAGAGAGGATGTTGTGCGTGTGCATGTGTGTGTTTCGGCACCGGGGTTGCTCTTCCATTCCCTTGTACAGGAGGAAATGTTTGGGAGCGACTTGGTGAATTAACCCCAAGGAATTTGGATCATCCAGTCCCGGATGGTTTGGTGGACACGGGGGGCACAAGGGTCCTGATTTATGGGCACCCCTGGCGTGGGTTCTCCTGTTGTCCACCCTGTTGACTGGGAGGGAGCGTTATGGCTCACCGGTCCGTGATGGAAAAACACGTCTCCCTCAGATTTATTTTTTTTTTTTAAATACAGCCCAAAGTTTATGGCTCATTCCAGAATTGGAGGACAATTTTGGCACCAACCTCATTGAAAAATGTGCCATTTATTTGATCACTGTGGTCATATTTTAAGAAAAACGAATGATAAATTATCATATAAATTGATTTGTCCTGCTCAGCAGTAACAGTACACTTTTTCACAAGATATTTTTTGTCATATCATTTTGTTGTGTTTGGCACAAGAGTGACTATAAAAGTTTTGCTAAATAAATCCTTTACAATTAAATAAAGTAATTTTGACTAGTGCTCCAATGACATTTACAGTGGCATATATGCTAATGCTCGTACATGCTAGCTGTCTAAGCTACTATGCTAACTAATCAAAGCAAAATGTAGCTATATAATTAAAAGACAGTTTTAGGATAATGTCTTTTTCTAATATGACTAACAATGTTGACTTGGTTTATGGTTCACAACAATGACAAAATATGAAGAATAGAAGCAAGGACTTACTTGCGACACATGGTCATTACAATTAGCTTGATGATGTGATTTATGCTGAGTCTTTTTTTTGTCTTCCCCTAAATGGCTGAAAAGGTTTTCGTAAAAGGGTTTCAAGGCACAAGTTGAGAGCAGAGTTACAACTACTTGAAATGAATATACTAAAAACAAAACAAAACATAACAAAAAAAAACAGAAGAAAGTCATATCTACAAAATTATTGTATGTTATATTTTACATGGAAGCAGGTCATTAAGAGGGAGGGACAATAGGAAAAAAAACAGTTTTAAGGGGTGCTCTAGAATTATTTTGTAATTGAAATCATATTTAAGCATCACTTTTAATACAGCTCGTTACATTTTATCTACGATTTCAACATGCAAGTTTCTGGCATTTTGTGGGCGGATGATTTTAATTTTCACAAAATGTCCTTTAAATCCGCAATAACCCACACACCATGCAGATGATACGTTCAATGTCACAGTCATTGCCTCGCCCAGCCGTTGCACAAACCTCAACGCAATGCAATAGTGACATCTGAGTGACCCTGGAAACGTCTCACTTCGAGCTGATACAGTATCATTAGTAATGATAAAGGCGGCTTAAGGCCATTGAGGTTTTGCTCCTTGTCCTTTTCACCCAGTCGCGAACTGTGCTCTCAGAAATGCACTTGTAATACCTGATTGAAGTCTTTATGGAAAAAAAAAAAAAAAAAAAAAAAAAAAAAACATTCAATGATCGTCTTTTTGACTGACTACCAGAAAGATATTAAAAGGAGGCGTACTTTTTTTTGTCACCGTGTTCCCCCGTCTCCTGTCACCACATTTCCATAGCATGAAGGCTTCAACAGCTGGCTTACAAGACACAAACACTTTAAAGGTTGCCGGGACCACGACGGAAGCCATAAATAAAGTCAGCCGTGATAGATGATACTGATGCTTTTTGCTGGCAAAGGAGGGGAGGAGACCCTCGTTGAGGGAATAATTAAGGAATGCAGAGGGACTGTTTATTGTCTTTGGGCAATTTTGGGGGGGTTGTCAATGGGATAAAATTCAGAGCTATAAAAATAGAAACATAATGCTTTTAGTTAATATCAGTGTTTGTCAATGTATGGTACAAGTTGTCCGTGGGATATTCTCTAGTGGAAATAATCACTGAATTATGGTAAATACGAATAAAATGTGTAAAATTCACGTTAGTAATACATACAATTTTTTTTAAATTTGTATGCATAAATTAAAAATAAAAAAATATATATATAAAAAAATTCAGTACTGTACATTTTTGTAATTTTTCAAGAATGTTTTCTTTCAGCACAGTTCAGTTGTATTTCACTTTTAAGTTGACATCTAATATTTAAGTACTGTTTATTTTAAATTATGTACTGTAAGTAATCCCCCCTCTTATAAAATACATGGTCGGTCAGCCTAATATCATAATTGCATAAATATTTTTTTTACTTTTTTGAATAAATAAATAAATAAATAAACAATGCGACAGGCAACCAGTTCAGGGTGTACCCCGCCTACTGCCCAAAGCCAGCTGGGATAGGCTCCAGCGCCACCCCCACCCCCGCGACCCTTGTGAGCAATGAACGGTCGCGAAAATGGATGGATGGATGGATGAATAAATAAATAAATACATACATACATACATACATACATACATACATACATACATACATACATACATACATACATACATACATACATAAATAAACAAACACAAAGCCATCACAAACAAGAGAGTCCAGAGTCCAGTTACCTCAATTCTACCTTAGTAGATTACAATGACCTGGATGACTGAGAACCTACACAGTAAGTTAAAAGTGGCTTAGGCTAGTGTTTCTCAAAACCTTTTACGCTAAGTAGTCTATTTTGTTATATATTAACATAAATGACCAACATTAAATCCGATTATAATACCGGAAGTGGTCAACAAAAACAACAAAGAATTTTTATTCCTAAAAATTATATGTATCATAGTAAGATACAACAACTTTATGAAAGGTTTGATTATTAACACTGCAATTTAAATGTAAGAAAATAATGCAAGATACATATAAATATAAATAAAATAACTTCAATTATTAAAATTATAATTTTAGTGTACATGATTGAATAATAATATTTTGTTATTAAATTCAAAAAATGAAAACAGCTGATAATTAATTGCAAATTTATTGTCTGAGCTTTAAAATTGGGCTTTAAAAATGCATTCAAAAGAGTTCTGGAATGTATTTTAGTGTTTCATTTGATTTCATGTTTTAAAGTTTCAATTACAAAAATAGACATTTAATTCAGTGATTCTTTCCTGTATCACTAGAAGGAGCCCTCATACTACACTATGAGAATTAATATTATCACTAATATTTGAAAAACGACGTTCAAAGTGGGTGTTGCCTTGAGGACCGTGGGCTTGCAGGCAAGGAGATAGGGATGGGCGTGGTCTGGCTGTGATTGACAGCAGCAGTAAAAAAAAATAAAAAAATAAATAAAAATAATTTCTAGCTAGACAAGCTATGCTAAATAAACTAACCAAATACTATGCTAATAAATCACTAACCTGAAAATCGATATAAAGATATTCGTAATACGCCACTATTCCAACTCGCTAAAGGAGGTGTGTACGACTTCAGTTTAACGGAAGTCAAGTCAAGTCAAGTGACACAGATAGTCAGTGTTCGTCCAATGAGAGCACAAACAGCCAAATTGTGTTTTTCCCATTGGTTAACCTGAAGATGGTGCCACACAGACGGCAACTTCAAGCGTTTAACAAACATGCACGAAAATGTCAAAAATAATGACCAGGACATGTAGACCTCATTAGTAGACACCAGTTTATATAGTTTATCTGCAAAGAAAGTGAAAGAAAATACCACTTTAAAAACACTTTTGTTCTTTTTATGCATTTAAGCCAGGGGTGTCCCAACTTTTTCATTTGAGGGCCACATCCAGAAAATCAGAAGGACGCAAGGGCCACATAATGTTATGAAGAGAAATTGTGTTTAGTCCTAAAAATTGTACACTAATTTATTTGTGCTTTTGCATATTTAGAAAAATGCTGCAGTATATAAACCAATTTATTGGTAATAAGGCAGTAGGTTATAGTTTTAGAATTTTTCATTTTAGTTAGTTTTTATTAGTTGTCAGGGTGGTTCTGTTAGTTTTTATTAGTTTAGTTCTTTCAAAAATGCTGATTGTTAGTTTCAGTATGAGTTTTTTATTTTTTTTGTTTTTTAATGTGTATTACTTGTGCGTAATATTTAAAAAACTCCATGGGCGCAACGTCATCTGAAGGTGCTTTTCGATTGGCTGCTGCTAGATGTCACTTCTGTGTGACATACTTTCAAACGTCATTATTACAGTTTATATCAAAATAAATCTACTAAAAATCACATTTAAAATCATCCCCAAAGGCTCATGAATTAAATTAATTACCAAAGAAGGACGTTTGCTATAATTCTAGTTAGTTTTAGTTAGTTTTGTAAACATAAAATGTAGTTTCAGTTAGTTTTCAATTTTTAAAAAGCATTTTAGTTTTTATTTCGGTAAAAATATTGTTTTTTGAATTTTAGTTTTAATTTTTTCATTAGTTTTAGTTAACTAAAAACACCTTTAATGGCACCTGTTTTTTCGATACCCTTCCTTCTTACTTTGACCATCTCCGAACATTTTTGTTTTGTTTATTTTATTTGAACTGAGTCAAATGCCATTTTTAGTATATGTCGCGGGCCACTGAAAAATGGACGGCGGGCCACAAATGACGCCCGGGCCGCAGTTTGGACACCATTGATTTAAGCATAGGTTAATAATAAATGCTTCTTAGGAATAAAACCTCAACCTCATTTCTGAGTACATAACCCATTTTAACATTGTCATCAATTAGTCTGCACATAATCATCATTTACTGATTATTGTGTAACTACTAAGAATTGCAGTTATTTTTAATCACTTTGTTAGTGACTCGTACTTACTCACATAAAAAAATATAATGAACAGAAAGTTTGTGGACAGATTAATGGGTCATGATGATTGATGTTGATATGATATTGTCCTTAATTTCTCATAGCATACATCATGATAAGAAGAAATCTAAGAATATGCACGAGGTTTTGTGCTGATCCAAATTAGGATTTGTATAGTAATGAGCATGTGATGAGCAATTAAACTGCCCACGGTTGACAAATGGGCAATTTAATGTGTACTTTCAATGTGGCTGTAATGTGGGCTAGAGAATAGCGTTCCATTATGTTCCAGATCTGTTCATCTGTTCAACAGTGATAAACAGCAAGAGCACTTTTCACCATAGGAACCTGCGCTGCGCAACCTGGCTGCCCATGCAGGGTGTGCGTTTGTACACAGACACGCACTCACTCGGGATGAAGAAGGGCCTCCATCAATCTGTCACTGATTGAGATAGTACAGACGGGGGTTCGGGAGGGGCTCCATGATGCTCGGCGCTGTCCGCCGGGGTGTAAATTATGAGGCCGCTTCACCGTGTGGGTGCGTGGCCCTGCTTCGCCAGAGCCTGACCTGTAGTTCTGGACTTTTTCACTTCAAAACCACCATCTTACTGCCATCAAGATCAAACACAGAGCAAGTTAGGGGATACTGTGCAACTCAATGATTTATCACAAGCAGCTCAGCGAGAATACAATACCCCCCCCCCAGTCTCCCCTCCCTCCCGCTTGCCTTACACAATCTCCATGCTCACGCACACACACGAGCACATCTCAAGTCTAAAGCATGTTTCCTTGATTGTGACGGTTTAAGTGCTCAGCGTCATTTAGATGTCCATTGGTGTGAAATGCCCACTTGTGCAGCCAGTGTAAATTTTGGTCGTAGCGCGCACATGTCAACATGACGTCCCCGGTCTCTTAATCACGTCTGAGGGGAAGGCCAGTGACAGGGAGGCCGCTCCGTTCACTTCCTATAAGACCCCGCTTCTGCAGGCCTCCTGGCAGCCAACGTGTAAATCCTCGAGGTGTGTTTAGGAAAAACACTGGGCTTCATAAATCTGCTGGAATCGGTTCCTTCCCCCCGGCGAGCACGAGACACAAGCGCTTTTCAAGATGTTTATTTGTCTGTAGAAAAGCATCACATGTCTTCAACATGAAATGATTGCTTCCCCCCCCACCCCACCCCACCCACTGATCCCATGTGTAGAACAACAGCTTTAAATATTTCTTTGACCCGAGCTTTCAGGAATGATGTAGAGCCATCAAAACTCACGTGCAAAATACAAACATCAGCCAGAATCCAATTAATCAAATTCAAATCAACATGGTAATGTAATAGAATGCAATTTTTAAATTGCAAAGGCTGCCATTTTGGGGGGGAAAAATTGCTTCATTTTGGTCGTTCAGTGTTATTTAAATAGATGTTTGTGTGTGTGTGTATATATATATATATATATATATATATATATATATATATATATATATATATATATATATATATATATATATATATATATATATATATATATATATATATATATTATATATTTGTATATTGTTTCATGAAACATGAAAGTTGAAGTGATAGTCACAGATTTGTTTGTGCTATTTTGTAATCTGATTTACTGTATGTATGTACTGTAAACCACAGTCGTAATATTGAGGGTGGGGGGCGCAATTAAAAAGCCGAAAAGCAAACTTTGCATCATTTACTTTTTAATTTTTTTATATTGAGTTGAGAGCAAAATTCGAGATATGAAAGCTGTATGGTGGCTACTAACTCACTTCACAACAAGCAACTGTTTGGCCGTTAAATTCTTAAAATAAAATAAAATAAAAAAAAGTTAAAAAAAAAAAAGGCTTGAAGCAGTTTATTGCCCCTCTCAGTTTAGGTTTACTTCAAAACTAAACATAAAACAAAAATAATTACACTTTTATGTGTATTTAATCAAAGCAAATTAACTTTGTCTTACAGAAGACGGCTAGCTTAATGCTAACATACAATGGAAAATGCCATAGACTGGCTAACAAACCGAGCAGTGATGTTGTTATTTAAGTTTACTTTCAAACTAGCCCCCCCAAAAAAAGAGAATTACATGTGATATATTTATTGCTTTATTGTATCTAATTCTTACAAATAATAGGAAATGCTAAAGAATGGGTAACGAATAGCTTTTGTGTCTGTGTGACTCTATTATACTGCCCCCTTGTGGCCAAGTCAGCTGGCTTCATGACATTTTGCTTTCAATTGGACGTGATCTTGTTGCCTCAAATTATCACGATCATGACCTGGATGAGTATCTACAGACAAAATCAGCAGATATACAAGCTTTCCACTTTATACTTGTATCAACCGTCAAATGTGTTTTCTCCGACCAAACTGGAACTACACAGACAGACACACAGAGTCCAGACAAAGACGCCCAGTCGGTGACAGCGGGTCCGTTCTTTGCCAAAGATGCCAGCGCCGGGTGGCATCGTCTGCGGCGGCAGAGCACGCTCACTTGTAACTGCAGTAATTATGAGCAAACGAGCCACTAAAGCAGAGAGGAAATGGAGGTCATGTGACCGAGGAGGATATGAAACTTCCTGCACAGACCAGTCTCGCAGGTGCTCTACTTGTAGTTAGTACAAGACTGTGGAATCTTGGCGTGTTGTGTATAAACACACACATTTGCACGCATTACCTCCACTTTGGGTGTGTTCATTTAAAAAAAATCTGACAAAAAGTGTGGATCGCTGCATTTTTTTTTTCTGCTGTGAGCTGCTCAGCTTTCGCAGCCAAACAGATGTTTCGCTGGCTGCTTCAGCTTATTTTCACTTTTCTTAATTCTTCCCATCGCCACCCACTCGTAAAAACAAATTACCCCACCAACGCACACACGACGCAAGTTGTTAATATTAAATACATGAACATGCTCAGAGGTGGTGTTTCGAAATCAATGACGTTATTGGCCGCTGCGGGATGTGCCAAACTAAACAGTGTAAAGCATTTAAGTGAATGAATTAGTATTTAAATCACACAGTGCCAAAAATACTTTTGAACATGATTGTGTACATTTTTTTTTATATTATCTTTTATGACGCCCACTGTCCGCATGGTGATTGAAAGCCTTTGGAGAGATGTGAGGGAGTTTTTTTGATTGTTTGTAGTTGGCTTGTGGCCTCTGTAAACTGCTTTTTTTCCATGCAGTAATTCACATTTTAGGAGTGTGAACCGCTTACTTATAGTAATAGCTGTCATAATAATTCATTTGTAATCTTCAGCATTGCTTTCTAATCATTAGAACAAGGGTGTCCAAACAATAAAAAATTTTCAATAGGTTACTATATATTGTTTTTGTATGATAAAAAAATGTTGGCTTTCTGAGCACTGCTCACTAGCTTATCGTTAGTTGCTAGCATAGAAGCTAACATTTTCCTTATGTACGGCGTACCAAAGTGTAAGTTTCATTCTTAAGACATGTTGCAACTCAGTTTTGTAACGTACGCGGGAAGCCTCCTTTGACCTCTATCCCTAACTTATGCTAACACAACAGTAAAGTCACAATTATTAAAGTAAAGTTGCCTTAAAATCCCTTAAGACACCACAAAAACAGTTCTAAAATCACTTGCTCATTGGAAGGAGGTCAAATACTGTGAGTATTCTTGCATAACCACACAAACTAGTTTATCCCTTATTCAACTAGTATTAACCTTAGACAAGAAGAAAAACAGGTAAAACAGAAGGTAAAACAGCTTCAACACGTTTACAAGCGACATAAATGTCAGCAAAAGTATTTTAGGATCACTCTTATAATCACAAAATCCGCTATACTTAACGTCTGGATTAAAGAAACATACAGTACTGAATTAAGACAACGGAGACAACTGGTAGTATGTGATATTTCCAGAGATTTTAGTGGGAATATATGAAGGTAACATGAGTGTGAGAATTGTTTTTCCCGAACATGAAGGCATCATGTGAATGCATGGCGGCAACCCGGCAGGGGATGGGAAAGAAAACACGATTTGTCATTTGAAAATGTGCACCCTTGCTCTTGTTTTCTCACTCTTGCGCTCTTTGCCCTTCTTCCAAATGATCCTAAAAGCAATTTTCGTAAACCTCGAGAGTTGATTTACTCGGCGGCGCTGTCATCTCAATCAAGCCCTTCAATGGAACCAGACAAAAGTCTTAACACCAGTCCGAGGCCGAAGAAGGGCCGAGCCAAACGTGTCCTTTTCTTAGCGTGATTTAGATGGCGGCCCGCTCCGCTCCTCTCGCGCTTCTCCTTTTCGCAGCGCCTTGTGAGAGGGGTTACGCCACGCACAAAGCTACCCACCGTCTGCATTCTTGCCGGGACTGTTCAGGCTGTCAGGGGGGCTCGGCTGATTTAGGACTCCCCACTTCAGTGGAGCCTATAAATTCAAAAAACTAATTCAGTGCTCTACGGGACTTTGTGTTTTTGTAGCTGGCCCCGCTGCTACTTATCGTTCCTGACAATTTTATGAAGTGCTCTTAATGAGCGGCAGATTAAAGGTGGCCTCTGATGGAAGGCGCCTGAGAATACTTGACTGGTTGAGACAAGCCTCACTGGCCTGTGCGCCAGGGTCAACGGAACAAAGGAGCCTGAGAGGAAGGGTTCGTTCGGTAAGGTACGATTCGGTGAGGTGGTACGCGCTGTTACTGAACACCTTCATGGTCTGCATGACACCGTTGCCTTACACAAAAAGAGTACGCGTTACTTCTAACTTTTAAGACTCTCAAGCACGTTGCATGGAACTTACTATTTAAAAAAAAAATAATTCCATTTCATTCATGGCATAGTGCTTATTTCTTATACAAATATTTACTGTTATAATGACTATAGGGCTTCTTCAGAAAGTCAGATCTGGAAAATTTTATATCACCTTTTCTCATCTTCTCATCTTGCCATCGGGCCAAGGCAAGATGAAAAGGCATTTCCCTTTGAACATAGCAAAAGACAGTATGGCTTAAAATGAATTTGTCCGCTTTTTCCTAATCAAGGTCATCATACCATGACAAGTATTGCTGACGTAAGTCTCAACTCTGTTACTCTAAGTCTAAATGAAGCACATAACAGTAACAAGTCTATAGAACATATGAAATGCATTGTGGGATGATCCAAATTAACATTCACTCTGATGGAGTGACATCATCGTTTTCAGCGCATTGAGACTTTTGTGTCCATAAGCAAAAAGAGGAACGAGAGAGACTATGTTATCTTAAATAACACTAAGCACCCCCCCCCCCCCCCCCTCAAAAAAAAAGAAAAAAAAAATTGCATGCATTCATAGTTACACCGCATTGTGTGACTGATATATTTGTAAACAATGTACATAATAAACGTTTAAGTTAAATATGTCAAGTAAGATATAGACTTTATTTTAGATTTTTTTTTATGTATTTTTGTTATGTGGAAGACATTTTTTTGGTATTAATTAAAATAATTGGAGGGGAAAAAGTTGCTCTCTTTATTTTATGTTTGATAAAAACAAGTTGTTCACTGTTAAAAACACACTTCCAATTAAGTGGCAAAACAAAGTGCCATTTTTATGTTAAGCAGGGTTGTCGCTATCTGCTAAATGTAACTATTAAAATATCTTGTAGTCTAAGCAAGTAATCAGTGAAGTAACTAACAGGGATGTAATGATATCCAAACATCACGATACGATATGATCACGATATGAGGGTCACAATACGATAATTATCACGATATTATGGGGGTGTTGGCGATATTTACAAAAGATCACAATATTGTAAAAAAAAAAAAAGAGCTCATACTAAAAGAAACAAAAAACAAAAAGCACAATTTTGTGCTTTTGTACATAACAGCAATGCATATAAACCACCTACAATCTCTAATAACAATATTGAGGCACTTGGTAATGCAAGCACACATTGATCGCTTCACAAGCAAATTTGGTTTCCCTTCATCTGACAATTAGCATAGATTTTAAACATAGAAGGCCAAAACATCCCTAATGAAAATTAAATTGCAGGAATAAACTAGCCACTAGAGGGCGCTAGAACTGCACAAATGGAAATCAACCTGATTTTTTTAACAGATGTGTTCCTTTTAAATATTGTGAACATGACGACGACGATATTGTGGCAGTTTTAATATCACAATATCACGATATTGCCCTTATCGTGACATCCCTAGTAACTAAGGTACTTTTTATAGCAAATAATCAGAAAAGTAACAAAGTTACTTTTTGGAGATAACTGTTAGGCCTAGGTTTCAATTCTAATTTCCTCAATCGATTCGATTTTGATTCACAAGAGTTCACTTCAATTCAATTTCAATTTTCCACAATTCGATTTGATTCATTTCACTTCAATCCGATATCGATTCATGATGGAATATCAATTCTTCTTCAATGGCAAGGACATGATTAAAAACTCCACAAATACTCAATTCCAAACTAAATTTTGCGGCGGTGGCAGGAACTGGTTTAATGATTCAGTTTATTAATTAAAGTAACATGTGTTATACACAAACACAACAGCAAGAATAAGATTAAAATATTTTCATAATTCAAATTCAATAATTGTGACTATAAATTTAAAAAAAAATCATTAAGTCTTTCATAAATGTAAGAAAATTCTTTTAAATTCATGTTAACAGTAAATTTCAAGAAAACAATACTATACACACAAAAAAATGCCTTTAAAATTCTATTTTCTGAAGTATTTATGACAAATGAGATATTAAAATAATTCATTCATGGTTTGAACCAGTCCTAGAAACTGTGGCAACTCTGTTGTAAAGTTAGTGGGTTATGGGTAACATATTTCCTTTTGTACAGGTTGTTCAGGAGTAACCTATGCTAAAGGGATGGTTAAATGTTCCATCAAGGCGTTCCAAAGTATTTTTAGTATTCAAATAACCTTACCTCCAAGCCCCTCCGGATCATCTCGTTCTTGTAGGAAAACAAGGAGAAAGGCAGGAAGAGTGTATACACAGAAAGACTGGAGCCAGCAGATGTGCTCCTTGCACTCCATCTATCAGAGACTGACAACCATTAAAAACACTCTTGCTAATGGATCGAAACATAACAAGAGTTTGGGGCTTGGGCATGTAGTTCCTATCACAGCATTCATGCACTCATTTGATCTAAGTCTTTAGCGATGAGCAGGGATTTGATTCGTACATGTTTTCGGTGATGCCCATAAAGGCTGCATATCATATACCATGTACGGAATCCCAGGCGGTTGTTTAACGCAAGGCTTGCTTTAACGCACGTGTTTTTATGATCTCGTAAACGAGCAGTGATGTTGTGAAACGTGTGCTTGAGGGGGATGGTGGATGGCTGTCTGGTGTGTGATAGGGATTTATCTGTGCCCCCACCAATCCCCCATTCTCAACAACCCCCCCACCCCTTTGTCTGGATGGTGGAGTACTCCCGTGAGAGCCGTGGTGGACACACAGGAATCCTCAGGCAACATTTCCAGAGATTCTCCCACATCTTTTACGCAAGAGTCTGGATGTGCAAAATCTGCAGCCAACATGCTGCCATAAAAACTTTGCTTGTAATGTGTAACATTCACACATTATGATGACAACTAAGACTAGTGATTCCGGTTTTACATTGTCCAGAATACGTTTTTATGTTCCTCTTGGTGAATTTCAGTCATCTGATTCTCTACATGGAGTGTCCCAAGGTTCCATTCTGGGGCCTTTATATTTTTTTACTTCACTATATTTTTATAGTTTCATATGCATCTGTGGAGGAAGTTACTTATGCTTGTGGTAAAAAATAAAAAATAAAAATCAGAAGTGGCGCGCATGTTCCTTGAGTGACTTGCAAGTCCCATCTTTAAATAAATTCACATTTTTGTCTTTATTGTAGACCACATCCTCTTTCTATCGTAACCCTGCATGCTCCTTAACTCATTTGCTCCAAAATATGTATAAATGCGTTCTATTGTACGTTTTGAGTGTCCCAAAGACATGTTTATCCATTTTTTTAATGCTTGAGCATACAGAAGGCTTTGATGCTGCCTCTCAACGGCAGTGAAGGGGTGAAAAAAAATGCCAGTAAAAAGAAAAACGGCCAGCAGGTGGCAGCAGATTAGAAGAGATCAACCAGGGCCATGTTGAAAACAAGCAGTTTCCCCATAATTCCAAACAGATTTGTGAATAATGATGAAACTTAGCTATATTCTAATGCTAATTACTGCAAAACGGAAACCCCAATATTAGATTTGGCAGTCATCTTTTGTTGAATTACAGGTATAATATTTTAATTATAAAAAATACACGCAAGTTTCCTCCTCTAAACATCATTAGTCATATAATTTATACATTTAAGTCAAGTTGTAAAATGTCTGAAGTCCTCTTGTTTATGTTTAACACATTTAAAACAACATAAATCATGCTGTTTCTACTAAGTACTGTCTCAAGCGTTCTCCGATTTTGATGCTGTAAAATGTATCGGATCGTATGCCGAGAAACATTTCCTAGGAGTAAGAATATGGCAGGTCTCGCGGCTTCAGAAGTCCTGGCCTATCGGCTGTCCAGTAATATATACAGATCAGTGCATTCACATGAAAGAACCCGGATGGGGTGCATGGCACACGTCCATTGATACATATGAAATTGTGAATATGGTTAACTCATTTGCTCCCAATAACGTGTAAATACCTTTTTTTATGTTTAAGTCTCCCAAAGACGTATTTATACGTTTTTTTTTGTTTTTGTTTTTTTATGCTAGAGCATACAGAAGGCTTTGATGCAGCCTCTCAACTGCAAAGAACGGTTGCAGAAATTGTAGTTATTACACAAACGGCCAGCAGGTGGCAGCAGAGTATGAGATCAACCAGAGCCATGTAGAAAAAAAGCTAAATTACTTACAATTTTGAATAGATTTATGAAAACTGATGAAACTTGGCTCTCTTCTAATGCTAATTGCTGCAAAACGGAAACAGATAGAAACATACTTTTCTTCCTGATGAAAGAAGAGACTTTAATCTTTCTTTTGATATGTTCCATGCTTTTATAGCAATAGAACAATATTCTGTGGGCCTTGCAAAATCAGTCAAAATCCAGTAAAACAGCCGGGAGTGAATGGGATTGTTTCTGTGAAAATGGCTGGGAGTGAAAGAGTTAAGTATTTTTCGAACGTGTACTTGTGTACATTGTGCATTTTTATGACCTGACGGTGTTGGCCGTAATACAATTTTTACAATACATTATAAAATGTTGTAAAGCGCTGAATGGTCTTGCTATATTATATTATATTATATTATATTATCCATCCATCCATTTTCTTGACCGCTTATTCCTCACAAGGGTCGCGGGGGCTGCTGGCGCCTATCTCAGCTGGCTCTGGGCAGTAGGCGGGGGACACCCTGGACTGGTTGCCAACCAATCGCAGGGCACACGGAGACGAACAACCATCCACACTCACACGCACACCTAGGGACAATTCGGAGCGCCCAATTAACCTGCCATGCATGTCTTTGGAATGTGGGAGGAGACCGGAGTACCCGGAGAAGACCCACGCGGGCACGGGGAGAACATGCAAACTCCACCCAGGAAGGTCCGAGCCTGGACTCGAACCGGAGACTATATTATATTATATTATATTATATTATATTATATTATATTATATTATATTATATTATATTATATTATATTATATTATATTATATTATATTATATTATCCTGGATTGGCTGGCAACCCGTTCAGTGTGTACCTCGCCTACTGCCCGAAGCCGGCTGGGATAGGCTCCAACACCCTCGCGACCCTTGTGAGGACAAGCGGCTAAGAAAATGGATGGATGGATGGATATATATATATATATGATATGATATGATATGATATGATATGATATGATATGATATGATATGATATGATATGATATGATATGATATGATATGATATGATAGATATGATATGATATGATATGATATGATGCGATATGATATGATATGATATGATATGATATGATATGATATGATATGATATGATATGATATGATATGATATGATATTAACCAGTTTTATAGCTGGTGTGTTTTATATTGGTCAACCCTGTTATTTTAAAATGTGCTTACAAAATAAATTTGGATTGGATTAGATTGTAAAACTATGTTAGATCACCGTTATTCTGCAGTTATTCCCTAAAATCACAAACTCAAATATGACTTCCTTTGACACACATCCTAAAGTTTGTTTTTTTTCTTCCAGATTTTTATCAACAATGAGTGGCAGGACTCTGTCAGCGGGAAGGTTTTTCCAGCTTTCAACCCAGCGACTGGGGAGCAGATCTGCGATGTCCAAGAAGCCGATAAGGTTATTCTTTTTTTTATTAATTTTGTTCGTTATTTGAATCCAGTCACATCAGTGGCGAGTTTTTTATAATTCAAAAGTGAAATCATAAATTTTTTCCCCCTCCATTCCAATCCCAGGCCGATGTTGATAAAGCAGTGCAGGCAGCTCGTCTGGCCTTTTCATTGGGGTCTATGTGGCGAAGGATGGACGCGTCCGAGCGGGGACGACTGCTTGCCAAGCTGGCTGATCTGGTGGAGAGGGACAGCATCTACCTGGCTGTAAGGGAACTTTTAATTGATCCATTTCATCAAAAATAAATTATGGTCTGCATACTACGGCAAAATGAAACTACAGTTGTTTCAATATTCTTGGCCCACTGTCTGTTTATCTTTAAGATGTTTTTCTTGTTATTAAGCACTTTATCATGCCTGCTAAAAAGCATTTTTGACTTACTTCTGTGTCAAGCAAAAACAAATAAAATGTCTTGGCCCTGTAGGGAAACATATAACTGTAACTTAGAGGCTGTATTTGAAATGTCGTATTATCTTAGCTTCACATTTCAGCCAGGCGTGAGTGCAAAGACCGGAGCAGTATGGACATATGTGAGGAGCACAAGGTTATGCAACATATTTCTCAAATGGCCCCATCCTCCCTCCGTCTCTCCTCAGACTATTGAGTCACTCAACAGTGGGAAGCCTTTTCTGCCCACTCTGTTTGTGGACCTTCAAGGGACCATTAAGACCTTGCGATACTTTGCTGGATACGCAGACAAGATCCACGGCACTTCCATTCCAATGGGTAAGGACAAAGTGGACCTATGACTTTTTTTTTTTTTCAATGATTCAATGCACCATAAACGATGATACCACCATGAAACTAATCAGTTATCATATCCCGAGTCCCCAAACTGTGTGAGATTACTATGAGAACAAGATATAAGTGCCATCTAGGTGTGTTTTGGCATTTAACAACAGTAAAAGTAGTAGGAAAAATTACATTTAAAGTTGATTCGATCCCACTGGGACAACTTTGAGATTTATAACACACATTACACAGTTCACAGTTTCATTTGGAATGTGCTCAAATCTTGTGTTTATACAGCATTTACATTGTCAACAGGTGAAGAAAATTGTACCTTGTTCTGTTTGAGCTGATGACATACATGGTTTGTCACAACAGTTCCGGGACTAGTGTCCCAAAAGATATATTTCAAATACAAACTCAACTTTTTTCCGCCTTCAAAGTATTTTGGTTTTTCAAATGTAATTTCTGTGACACCAGGCCCGGAACTTTTTCTAACACTTCTTGTATTTAATAATTGACCAAGTTCCCTACTATGTAGGGAGAGCAATAATTCCCAACCATTGAAAGATCAACAGGGTTGCAGCTGGAAATTATCCAATTGTAATTATTTTTTTCCTGAAAATTATTATTCATTAGTTAGAAAAACTATCGTCCAGTTATCTATGCCTGCAGCAGGTGACAGACAGATAATTAATGCTCTTCTACTGAATTGCAGAAGGTACATAGACATTAAACCTGTGTATCCACTAATTGCCATTCATGAGTGTTTTGTGATACGAGCCATCATACAGCCAATTTTTTTGCTTTGACTTTTGAACTTGGCTTTTTAACTCTTTTACTGCCACACGTTATATTAAAAAAAAAAAAAAAAAAAAACTTTGATCTGACAAAGGCTTTGATCATTCACAAAAAGAGATACATTGCTTCCATCTGCTGGCCATAGTTAGAGTGTTTTTGATTCTACAACCCACTGACCGGATAGCGCTGCACTTAGATGTTACACTGAGAAAAAAAAATAAAATAAAAAACGTAGTGGATGTCATTTAACGTTTATGACGACATACATCGTGATTTTATTGATCGTTATTAAACGTTTTTGGCGGTAAAAGAGTTATTTCCACACCTATTTCAGGTTTACTGTCAAAATAAATATAAAACAAAGAAATGTACACATTATGCATTTAAAGCAATCACATAGCTTAGCCTTGAGTCCACTACTTTAGTGCTAATGCTAGTTAGCATCTATGTTTTAGTGCTATAACCCAGGAGACCAAGAAATAATGTTTCAGACCCAAACGTAATTTTTGTTGGGAAGTCTCTTCTGTGAGTGAAAATTAATTTGTGCCCAAATTCCTTTTGTTCGAATGTCAGTTAATGTTTCCTGTGAGAAGCGAGGAGAAGGAAAATAGCGCCGACTCGTCTCTCTCAAACTGGAGAAGGCGGAGCTTCATTACATCTCTGCAGTGTTAATCAACTCTTTAAAATAGCACCTGCTTTACACTCAGTTTAAAGGGGAAGTCAACGTGAAACATTTGTTGACATATATGTGACCTCACTTAGTCCAAACGTGACATTGTGATTAATATTACATTTGTGGAATGTGAGTTATGAAGCAAAATCCATCCGTTTTTATCCTTCTCAGGGGGGCAGCCATTTTGCCACTTGCTGTCGACTGAAGATGACATCACAGTTGCTCAGTGCTCAGGCAATGATCAATCACAGCTCACCTGTTTTCTGAAGATGAGCTGTGATTTGTTGTTACCTGAGACCTGAGCAACTGTGATTCACTCGACAGCAAGTGGCAAAATGGCCACCTTCTGATACTGATAAATACTGAGGGATTTTACTAACTCATATTCCACATATTCCATGCATACTAACCAGAATACCATATTTAGACTAGTGGGGCTGCATGGAATATATTATTGTCAATAAATATTTTTTTGGGTTGACTTCCCCTTTTAACTAAAAATATTAAAATTACACTTCAGGAATTAAAATCTCCCAAATTTAACATTGTTCAATTTTTTGCTGTGATATGTATTGGCATGAATGAGATTATTTTCCAAAATCATTCAGCCCTTAAAGTAAGCTATTTAAGTAGGAATCAATGCAAAGACTAACATTTATTGTCCTGAGGAGGCTGCCGTAAGTGTTGCCCCTCACATGCCGATGAATGGGATGAGTCCGGGGGTGTAAAATGGGGGGGGGAAGAATAAGAAAGGACATGGGAAACCTGCCGATACCGCCGTATTGTCTCTCTCAAAGCTTCTCTTGTACTCGGCTGCCAAACCAACCAGAGTGAGCGCTTTCCCAGGGCTTTAGTTGAATCTTTATTCCTCTCGTAGACTTCCAGAGAAAACAGACGAGGCAATTCCTGCTGCCGAAATGATCCAAGTGCTCGTATTTGGACATCTGTCGGCACGAGGAGCCGGACGCAACCATCAACAAAGCGTACCGAGGCGTTTACTAACGCTACGTTTGATCAACACGGACAGTGTGAAACGAATGGGCGTCGTCCTTAAATTCAACACATTTGTCGGTACAGTTTACACTCTAATCTTCCGAAATGAAGTCAAGCAACCAGCACACGTCCAATTGCTTATTCCCCAAACAACAACAGCAGGTTTTGGGTTGTCTCCCGCTATTTTCCCATGATTTCAACCATGCTCAGCATTGATCATTCCTGTCCAAATGTATATTGAGGCAAGGTGTCAGCTGAGGGCTGTTTTACAACATTTATACACACATTTCCCAAAATCAATTGTTTTCCGAGAGTGGCACACCCTCAAGTCATGCAAGAGGAATGAGAAACCCTTTCCAGCATGACACCATGTCCGTGACCTTAAAACAATTACACACATGCCTTGTAATCTCTCACAGGGGTAAGAGGAAGCGGGAGTGCTGTGGGTGGGTGGATTCGCTTACGAACGAGCGTGAAGGGGGCAACGCAGGCTGACCGTTTTCACATGTTGCACTCATTGAAAACAAAGCCAGAGTTGAATCAACTTGTTTTCTCCTTGTGTGTGCACGTGTTCCTCCCCAGATGGAGAATATCTGACGTTCACCAGATATGAGCCCATTGGAGTTTGTGGACAAATTATCCCCGTGAGTATAACAATGTGTAAATGGACAAATGCACTCTTAAGCAAGTTAGGGGCCTATTCACTAAAGGTTTGCGTCGCCTTTGCACCGCGCTAACCGGCAAAAATGGAGCATTTAGGGAGCACCTAATTCATTAAACACGCGCAGATGGGGAAATCCGTCACTAAGTGCTCTGCCGAACAGATTGCGTCACGGTGCGCCGGTGTTATTTGCGCGTATGTAAATGATGTAATTTGCATACATTTGACGCAAAATATGCCCACCCCAATGCAAATGAGACTCATTGATATGCAGCGTCTAATTCACTAACGCCGGCGCAAATAGCAACACCTCGTTTGCGTGACGCAAATAACGTTTTTGGAAAGCATGTATTAACCTGACGCACCTCGATCTCCGGCAGTGCATGCCATTTGCCGCACAACATGCGCGGCTGATCACGCAGAGAGGAGAGAAAGAGAGAGAGAAAAAGAGAGCAAGGGGGAAATATTTCCGTGTTAGTTTAAGACATCGCGTAACCCGGGCTGATCGGCAATAGCGGGGAGGCATTTTACGATCATTTTTACGTGCCAGATGCATACTGTACGGCCATGCCAACCTCTGAAAAAATATTTTTGAAACACGATCGCAGCAATAATTTGTACTTTATGAATGAATGACGTCGTTGTCGTCCTCTCTGCTTAATGGCGCTCTAAACACTTACTCTCGGTCCAACCTCGCTTTCTGATAATGTCATCTTTCTCGCAACTGTTACTATAACAACCATGTTGTTGGCGCAAATCCATTGCCATGTGTGGTAAATCAGGTGCAAATTTGCTCCAAGCTGTCAGTTTTGTGGGCATGTTTGCGCCGGTATATGATTAGAGCAATATCCTTAGTGAATAGGT
Organism: Festucalex cinctus; assembly: GCF_051991245.1. NCBI lineage: Eukaryota > Metazoa > Chordata > Actinopteri > Syngnathiformes > Syngnathidae > Festucalex > Festucalex cinctus. The sequence goes on from NC_135414.1 coordinate 7,607,435, forward strand.
TGGTAACTGGGCGCAGACTGCGGGTGCAGTTGTGGTGCAATATTTCGCGCTATTACCGGACGCAGTGCATTCTTAGTGAATATGCCCCTTAGAGTGGTGACTTGAGATGCGAGTGACGCGATATGGGAGTTTTTCGCGATAGGAGCAGGCTCATTTGCCTTGACTTGCAAGTTGCAAGTCCAAACTTGACTTAATTCAACTTGCTTCAGAAGAAGCAGCAGTTTAGCAAATATTGACCAAAAAAGTGGCTTCAGGCTTTTTGTTTGATGTCAAATTAAAACAAGCTCACTTAGCCTAAGGCTAACAAACAATACAAATCGTAACGTTTGAAATCAATAGTCATGGTTTTAGAGACAATGGCTATTTGTAGACAGATAATATAGCAATACTGACAGGAATATATTCTTTATCCTCTATGGAAAATGACATATTAGTGTATCTTACTGAGTCACATATAGTTGTAGTAGAAGAAAAAGTCATTTTTGTGTGAAAGACTGTATTATGCTGCCTTTAGGTTTGAAAAAGCAGCAGAATGAATTGAATCATTTACCTTCAATTTAATTATGGAGGTGTAATGGTTTGTTTTAACAATGATTCGATTGGTATCTTGAATCATGGTTGCCGATTCGACGATATCGGTTCATTTAGAATAATCTGACCGGGAAACAATTCAGTGGCTATAAATCGGACTTCAATAGCATTTTAGCCAAATATGACTGTGTAAAAAATACCTTTTACTCGTCACTGCAGGTGACATTTCCAAAGGGCATCAGTTCAAATTAACAATGCATCAAATGAACAAACAATAAACAACAATGAATGACGAATGCATGCAGACTTTATTTGAATAAAGTGCAACTAACAGGATTTGCGGTTGGATAACAGTAACTGTACCTGCTACTTCTGATGCTGTTTTTTAACAGAATAATTTAATAACATTGAAATTAAATATTTAAAAAACGAAGTGTGCACAATATTTCTTGAGGCTAAATGAGCAGTGGTTGAATGGATACTTGATACCTTGAACCTGATACTTCTCCACATTATAATAAACAACCAGAAGAATACTACTCAAACAAAAGATCCAGTGTAACCAAGTATTTGTCAAGAATGCATTTTTTTTCTTTTCAGTTCGAGTCAGGCGTCTTCACGTGTTCACCACAATGCAGCATTTTTTTGCACTTGACTATGTTTCGACAGAGTGCAAGTGAGAGTAAATGACTTAGACTATGTGCTTGACTTGCGAGCACCCAGTGCCTCTTTCAAATGCATGATGTCGTTTTTTCTGCATGTGTGTCACGCATAGTGGAACTTCCCTCTGTTGATGGCGGCATGGAAGCTGGGGCCGGCGCTGGCATGTGGAAACACGGTCGTCCTCAAACCTGCTGAGCAGACGCCGCTCACTTCCCTCTACATGGCGGCTCTCGTCAAGGAGGTAACACGCCCGATTCAGCGCAATTCGGACCATGGCAGGGAATTCAAAATCTACAATCTTAAAAAAAAACAGTTGGGTCAAAAAATAACCCAATTTGCATAAAAAATGGACCGATCAACTACTTGGATCACTTTGGTCAAACTTTTCTGGGTTATTTTGCACAAAACAACCCCCCAAAATTGGGTTGCTACAAATCAACCCCAAAACTGGGTTGTTTTGCATGAAATAACCACCCAAAATGGGTCTGTTTGTAAAAAAAATAAAATTAAATTAAAAATACAAAAATAAAAAATTGCGATTTTTTTTGTTTAACCCAACTGTATAAACAAAAAGTATAAACAAACAAACTTTTTTTGTGGGTTTTTCATTTTGCCCCAACTTTTTGGCTTACAGAACTAACCCAAAATGTTGGGCTGGCCCATTTTTGGCCCAATTTTTTGTTGTTGTTGTTTTTTTTTGTTTTAGAGAATGTAGGTAAACAATTAAATGAAATAACACACAAAACAACCCAATAACAAAAATTGGGTTGGTTTGTGGATTAAATATAAAAAGTAACCCACAAAACAACCAAATTTTTGGTGTTGTTTTGAGGATTATTCATTTTGACCCAGGTTTTACCCCAAAATGTTGTGTCGGTCCCTTTTTGACCCAAGTGTTTTTAGAATGTTGGCCTGTATTAAATATTTTAGAATCGATTATTAAATTAAATTAAATTCAAAATTGTCATTAATTTCATGCAATTTTAAGGAAACATATTATATCGAAATACAGCATATATACATTATACATACATATATATATACATTATCTTGACATAAAATTGCCTACCGGTATAGAGTCTATATTGTAACAGCAGAGAATACAGAATGAGAATGCAGAAACATCTGCATTCTCATATCCATCCATCCATCCATCCATCCATCCATCCATCCATCCATCCATCCATCCATCCATCTTCTTGACCGCTTATTCTTCACAAGGGACGCGGGGGATGCTGGAGCCAATCTCAGCTGGCTTTGGGCAGTAAGCGGGGTACACCCTGAACTGGTTGCCAATCGCAGCATTCTCATATCATACAATGATATACATAATGATAATGACATTGATCATATCATAAATCATTGGTTTTATTTCATTCCCTCACCCAATGGGAATTGATAAGGAATCAGATTGAGAAGCAGTATCCATCATAAAACCAGAATGGCCATTCTTATCAATTTGGGAATTTATTTGGGAATTTTGATATGAACAAATCTTGTGATTGGCTGGCAACCAGTCCAGGGTGTACCCTGCCTCCTGCCCAGAGCCAGCTGAGATAGGCTCCAGCAACCCTGGTGAGGAATAAGCTGTCAAGAAAATGGATGGATGGATGGATGGATGGATGGATGGATGATGTGAACAAATTTGCGTGGCGATCCAACTAAGGTAGCGACAGACAAAGTGGTAAAGCTCGGAAATAGAATCAAGCAAAGTGGGAAAAGGAACAAGTAAATGTCATCCATGACGTGCCTGACATCAGGATTAGCGTGTTCACTTGTGTACAGATCACAAGTATGGTGATGAGATTAGAACAATATTATCCTGGTTTATCTCATCCTGCAAATCTGGAGACTGTCTGTCTGTGTCCTTCCTCTCGTTTGACGTTTTCTGCTGGTAGGGAGGTTGGGTTGGTCCGGATTCTCCCGCACTGCCTGTGGTTTTACTTGGCTCTGCTGTCATCTCCGCTAAGGCTTGTTTCCTCTCATATTGTTTTGACAGGCCGGCTTTCCACCGGGAGTCGTCAATATTTTGCCGGGATTCGGGCCAACGGCGGGAGCGGCGATCGCTTCGCACATGGGCATCGACAAAGTGGCGTTCACAGGCTCGACAGAGGTACGTTTGGATGTGGAAATCCAGCTAATGGTGACACAGTGACCAACATGTGCAACGCAGGGGAGCATGCTGGCTAATTGGAAGACATTGTGCCTGCATTGGAGCCTACATGACAAACAAATGGAGTCTTATATAAACGGCGAGCCCTGTCATTATTCCTTTTGGCAGCCATCTCTGATTTTATCTTGCACATGTGCACATATTTGCTCTGTCAAGAGTATACAAACACATCTGTCTTAAACACTGGTCCTCCTCTGTTAACCCTCCACATGACATCCACGCACTATTGTAGCTTACATGACAGGGAAACTGTTCACAGCAAGTTAAATGATCAAGTATGCCAGTTAGCGGATGGATCCAACTGCATTCTTTGGCAACTCAACAGATTCCTCTCCTGCAGATCATTAATACATATCTGACATCTCCAACTGTGTGCTAACCTCGATGATAAAAGCCTTTACGGTAAACCAAAAGCAGAGTGAATGTTTGAATGTTGCCAGCCTGAATTACACAAGACCTTTTTGTCAAATGAGCCATGACCTGTTTGGATTATACAGTCTATACGGTCTGTTTTGACTCTAAGGGTACGCACAGGTATGCGCTGTTAGCTGCCCTATGATAAGCCCCCACATCAAGATCACAAGGAGCAAAAAGCCGCAGTTACAAAAGCAGAAACATACCTTAAATCTTCAATAAAACCTGTCTTCACCGAGCACTATACTTCAGTGCCCAGTATTTCAAAACTCAATTATTTTTTAACTGACCATTATCTTTAACCAATTGTTAAAGTTAGTACACCTAAGGACCACCAATCAGTTTTTAAGTGTGGTTAACGCTCAAGAGCTGCGTTCATGATGCTAGTTCAGCGCAGGAAAGAGAAAGTCTATCACGTGCGTGACTTTGACATTGGTGATTATTTTGATGAATGAGTTACGCATCCACAACCCCTTCGGGAGGGCATCGATTGTTTACCTGTGCAATCTACTGGAAGGTGAACTGCAGGAAACGACAGAGGGCACAAATGTACAGATTGCTGGAGATACTGTAGGTTGATAAGAGCAGCGTGTCGAGGATTGTTAGGAATGTGACAGATGCCTTGGTGAGAAGGCAAATCGATTTTATTTCATGACTCTTAATCGACGACTTTGACAAAACGAAGGTGAGTTCTTCAAGCTAGGTGTTTTTTCCCAAGCTACACGGGTGTATCGATGGAACCCATATTCATATATAAGCCTTTGGGGTTCAATTCTGGACTCCAGCCTTTGTCTGTGGGGTTTCGTTAGGCAGCTCTCAACAGTTGTGAACTTGTGAATGTGCATGTGAATCTTGTTTGTATCCCACCTCTTGCCCAAAGTCCGCCAGGATGGATGGGAAAACTAAGGGCCAAATCCATGTCCAACAGTTCTACAGAAAGAGACATTAATGAAAAGATGTTGTTTCCCCTCTCATGCAATCTTGCATCAAGGCACCTACACGTACTAAGACAAACAGATTTTTCTTTTTTAATCATCTCATCTTGATTGAACATTTCCCTTGTGAGTGGCCAGCGTGTTTTTTTCCCCCCTCCAAGTTTTCCTGTTGTTTCGTGTGATCTGGAGTCAATTAGTGCAGAAAAGAGCCAGTGCTGTCAGAAGCTGCCCATGCCCAGACAGTGAGTCACCGCAAAAGTAGTAGCGGGATATCGCAGGGAGAGGAGCATCTCCTCGCCGAGTGCAGTTTGGTGCTGTGCCGTGTGTGGCTGCAGGTGGATTCGGGTTGGACTCCCCTGCGGCGACTCACGTGACGCTGTGACTCCATGTGGGAGAGTCTGGCAGCTCAGCATGCTGTGTTTACCTCTCATTGCGGACACGCTAGCATCTCCTTAGTCAGGCACTACGCTAATCAAAGACACATGAATCCAAGGCAAATTTGTGCTGTCTGATTAAACTTGTGGTGCAGCGCCAACAACACACACCTGACTGTTGAGGAACTGTACTGAGATCAATCAATCAATCTTTTGTTTACAGAGGTGGTTTTCTTAGATAAAATATCTGTTTGCTTTTATTTCACTTGCCAGAGGAAATACACGCTGACATGTTCGAAGGACAATAAATCTGCCTTTACAAAGACAATAATGCGCTTTCCCTCAAGCGTCTCTTTTATGTGGAATCACAAACCGACACACCAAGTGAGGAAGTGACAAATTGGTCGAGCCCGTTGTCCGCTTGCTAGTTCACTACCTTGCAAATGTAATAAACAATTAACTTTTCCTAAAGCGCCTTTGTTGTGTGGACCCATTCGTGGCACACATAACGAGATAGTGGTGAAATGGAAGGTCCAGTTGACAGTGCGCTGGCTAGCTAGCAAGCTAGCTAGAGAAAAATGTAGCTTAAATGAAAAAGAACTCATCAAATTTCGGGGAGATGCATTTTTTTCTGAGTTGTAGGCTAGCTAGGCTGCTAGAAAGCTAACCGGCTGGTAGACCAACGGTCCCCACTGCTTCACTCCGTGTGCCATGCATAGATCCATACGACAGAAACACTGTGGTCCGAATAACACAAAATACATAACATTTCAGAGAATATACTTTTTTTTTTTTTTGGTTGGTTGTAGGAATAGCTTGCTAGCTAACTGAATACTGTAGTCGTAGAAAAGGGCCAAATTATTAGTACTTATTGTGCAATGCAAAGAGTAACACAATCTCAACAATTCAGTACTACTTTGTTCTCAAGTATTTATGTATGTTTTCAGCAATTATCATCAAACATAATATTTAGAAACAAATCTTTTTTCCCCCTTTTCCTTTACTTTCCTTTACTTGAATTAGATCCAACTGTGCAGGTACACCATATCTAAATACTTACAAAGTAAACTGATACATGAGCACTCACATCTCTCTTTTAGTGAACTGACAACCAGCCACCACACATTGTTTTCACGCTTCCTCCCTCCTCACAAATTTTCGTTACTACCTCCAAAACTTATAGTGTTGCTGCAAGACTGCACTACTGAAGGAATTTAAGGACTCCACTTGATTTAGTGAGCAGGCATTGGGCCTGCGTCACTATGAGTAAACTTATATATTGTGTTTCCCTTTAGGTTGGAAAACTGATCCAGGAAGCAGCTGGGAAGACTAACCTGAAAAGAGTGACGCTGGAGCTGGGAGGCAAGAATCCAAACATCATATTTGCAGATGCCGACTGTAAGTTTACGAGTGATGTTTTCCTCATTTGTGCATTGTAGGGCGAGTGTGAAGTGACAGTGGCTACTTCAATGAATTTTCAGATAAAATTCAGACATGGGGAATGGTAGAGTCAAAATCAACATCAAATGTTATGTCCTTGTAGAAAGTAACAACCCAAAATATGCTCCATTCCCTACCTTTCGTAACCCATGCGTTGTATTCCCTGGACCCTCAATTCATCGAAATATGCGCAAGGTGTGAGAACCCGAACATGGGCTGGTGTTGGATGGATGACTTTCAGATAGATTTGAAGTGGCTCACCAAACTGTGCGAGGCGAGGCGTTAAAATGCTTTCAACAGCCGCGAGAGGGACTCCCCGAGGTCTGTAAATCAGGAAAGTAGACCCAGACTCTGTCGGGTGCTTTGGCCGAGACCCATAAATCACGGAGGTCTGTTAACCCTTTGTGCGGAACAGCAGGGTCTTGTCTCTCATGTGTCATTCGCGGACAAGAATTTTGTACGCCTTGCAGACGTGAAGATTTCTGGTACATTAATTTTTCCATTTTTGTGGGCCTTGTTAAGGTGAAGAATGTTAATCAAGCTTCGGATGACCTTTAAATTGATGACCTGCTCCTTCCTCAGTGGATCTGGCTGTTGAACAGGCCCACCAGGGCGCGTTCTTTAACGCGGGCCAGTGTTGCACCGCAGGCTCGCGCATCTTCGTGGAGGAACCCATCTATGAGGAGTTTGTGCGCAGGAGCGTGGAGCGAGCCAAGAGGAGGACGATAGGCAGCCCGTTTGATCCCACCGCGGAGCAGGGTCCACAGGTGAGAGGGCAAACTTTTTTTTTGATTGGGGCTTGTATCTTTTTGGAAAATGACACTAACTCACCTTTGATTGTGTGTCTCTTCTCTTAACAGATCAGTCGGGAACATCAGAATCGCGTGCTGGAGTTCGTTCAGAGTGGCATCAGTGAAGGCGCCAAACTGGAGTGTGGAGGCAAAGCTCTGGGCGTGAAGGGCTTCTTCATTGAGCCCACTGTGTTCTCCAACGTGAGGGACGACATGCGCATTGCCAGAGAAGAGGTACAAACAGAAACCTTGTATGTCTAATGATGGTCAATTTCTTTTTTTTGGGGGGGGGGGGGCAAATCGATATTATTGTCTGTCTCCATCTGTGAAGTGTTAAAACTACACTTCTTCCCTTCCTCTGCGGGAGCTGTGCAGCATTATGTCACCTTAAGATTTAATTATTTATTTTTTTAGAAATGAGTGAAAATAGTTAGACACATTTGAGTAAGCCTTTTTTTCTTTAAATTGAAAATTGTACAGATTAATTTCCACCTATTACATGACTCAGTCAACATATGGGCTATGTATAGCTTGGGGACCACATGCGGCCCACCACAGTTTCTGGCCGGCCTCATAGTGACCATTAGGTCAAAGTAAAACGTAAAATTTGCTGTGCTTTCATTATTTTATGTATACAAGTGTGAATGCTTGTATAAGCAACGGTTTTACTTGTTTAGTGACTTTCCAGACCCCTTCAACAACTATTCTCGGGGTAGGGTCGGGGGATTGGGTGGGGAGCCTGACCAGTGAGGTGAAATTTTTGCTGCCGACACAGCTCAGCACCCTAGTTGAAGGGACAGGAAGTGCGGTTATACTAATGTAAAAAGGTGACCTACTTTCTTAAAAAAAATAATAATTATATATTTTTTTTAAATGTGCAACAATAATAACATAGACGCAAATAAAGAAGAAAATGAAAAGTAACCGCAGTACAGAGTTCACAGTTGTATTTGGTTCATATTCAAATAGTGTCAACACATGCCAAAAATGTCTTTAATTTTGACAAAATTAGTTAAATATTATTTCAGCTGATCACCAGACCCTGATTTTTTGTTCCAAAAAAAAAAAAAAAAAAGAATTACAAATTCCACATAAAACAAACAAACAAACAAACAAAAAAATAAAAAAATGCTACATATAATGTGCACCAAAAATTGGCATGTGTGGTGGAATGCATTTTGGTCCCATTCAACAAAGCATATTTATTTCTTATAACAAAGGAATATTATGATAAAATGAAAAAATAATAATAAATACAAAACAGTAAAACAAATAAAGACAGAGTCAAAACATTTTTAAAGAGTAATTTCCAAATGTTTTAATGAATGTAAATGTAAAAAAAAATGTACAAAAAATTAAATAAATAAATCAAATAAAAAATAAAAATGTATTAAAAAAAATAATAATAAAAAAATAAAAAAAGGTGAATGGGTTCTTCATTGGCCCATGCCCCAACTTCCACTAAGTTCAATGGAAAAGTACTTCTTGCTTATTCTCACTACCAGACAACCAAACTGTGATGAAAACACAACCGCCTTGGCAGAGGTAACAATTCAGTCAATCACCATTAAAACCTCTGAGTGAGCCATGTGCATGTTTTGAAATGCTTTGCAGATTTTTGGACCAGTTCAGCAGATCATGAAGTTCAAAACGATGGAGGAAGTGATCGAGCGGGCCAACAACACAGACTACGGTTTGGCTGCGGCGGTGTTCACAAGTGACATCAACAAAGCCATGACCATATCTATGGCCATGCAGACTGGCACTGTCTGGTCAGTTTCATTTACTGTTCCACTCCTTCGATGCACACTTGGCCTTCACTAACTGTACGCTTGGCCATTTGCCATTTCACTATCATTACACAAGAAATGTTTCCTTTCCTGTTTTGTTTTCATTTTCTACCCCGCAGTGTAGATATTGTATATATAAAACACGCAGACAGAGTAGAACGACACAACTACAACACAATTGTATATGTAAATGGACACCATCGTTTCATTATATGTAATGAAATGGCTATAAAATGTTGCTTCTTGATTTTGCCCCTAATTGTTGAGGTTTTCTTGTATAATTAATTGCAGATGGCTCTAGCTCAGGGGAGGTTTCAACTAACATTCAACATGTGCCGGATATTTTTCACCACTTATCATAACTAACTGCAATTCTGTCATAGCTAAAGCTACATTTACAATATGTTCCCGGCGGCCACGGCAGCCCCGTTTTGACCACCATGAACAAAAACAGGATTGGGCGTGGTAAGCCGTGATTGCCGTGGATGCCCGGTGAGACTGTGCGGATGAGAAACAAAATGGGATGCGTGCAACTAATCTGCTAATCTGGACAGTACGAAATTTATTTTAAAGTTGTAAACTAACATTACTATCAAATTGTCCGATTTTAACCGTGGCTGCCCACAATGGGTTGCAATGGGTTCAGCGTCATCCGCAAAACTGCATTAAAATGTCTTTAATAAACTAGCACCAAATTGTGACATCCTCCAAATGAAGTCTTTATTCTGCTTTTGAATTTCTCCTGCATTGAATAATTCCACGTTGTCTTTCCCAGATGGCTGAAGTTAAGCAACTCCCAAATATGCAACTGACTGCTTTCAGCTGTGTTTGCTAAAAACTAATGGGATTATGTTATCAAATCCAGAGGGTGGCTAAAATAGCAATGGCGCTGGTGATGATATGTTCCTACATCCATCTTCATGAACGCTGCTCTGATATTCTGCTTCGGCCAAAAATTCCACGCATAAGAGTAATAATGAATGTTTTGTGTACTTTTCAGGATAAACTGCTTCAACGCTCTCAGCACACAGTGTCCATTTGGAGGATATAAAATGTCTGGCAATGGACGTGAATTGTGAGTATGACTTGTGAGGAACTGTCCACTGAGTGTACACAATGAACCACGACATCACTAATATTGACTTTAGGGATTTTTTATTTTTTGAGAGGATATGACCATATTCCTGCGGCAAAAATCTCTTGCAGTTAGTCACGGAGCAAATGTGCAAAAAAAATAAAAATAAATCATATCATGCGCTGCCCTAACATCAACATATAATGGTGGAGGGCGGTGAATTTGGATCCTGGACCTACAGTGTGGACTTAATTCCACCTTTTAATACAACCACCATCATGTTCCAACTATAGAAACCATTAATATTGAGTGAAAAAACAAAACACACAGTATGAAGTATAATCTGGAGCAGTTCCGAATCAATATTAATCTAGTAACATGACAAAAACACAAACAAATTAGATTTAGTTTTGAATTACATTGACCTGCAATACTGATTTTGAAACTCCTGGGCAATTTACATTGTGATGTCAACACATAGAGGCTCAAATCTAATTTGACAAAATTCTACAAAACACTACGAAATGATGAGAAGCTGATTTGGACCTCGGAACAAACCCTATCACTAATCTATGTTAACGCAGTAGTAGAGTCATAATTACAGTAAATACTTGAGGTCATAAATATGAAGCAATCAAATGAAGGCCAATAACATATTCTTGAGTCACTGAGCAAATTAGTTCATCGCAAGCCATTTGTAAGATCTGAGTGTCATATGCCGGGATCTGCTTAAACCAGTGACGTGCAAAGTTCGGCTTGGGGACCATTTGTAGCCCACCAAATATTCTAATAGAGTGACATCTTGTCACACAAGTGCACCACCAAATTACAAGTTTTCAGACTTACGAGCCGTCGACAACAAAAAACAAAACAACCGCCCAACATCTTGCACTGTACACACAAATTCCAAAACATGAAAAGTTAAAATATTGAAAGGTAGCCCACTAGTTTTTCTTGATTTAAAATAGAAATGTTGATAACACACTATATTTTGTGTACATAAATTTTTAAAACTAAAATATCAGAGTAAATATTACAAGACATTACACAATTTTTGTTTAAAATGTTTTTAAATTAGGCGGCACGGTGACTAAGTGGTTAGCACGTCCGCCTCCCAGTTCTGAGGACTCGGGTTTGAGTCCAGGCTCCGGCCTTCCTGGGTGGAGTTTGCATGTTCTCCCCGTATCTGCGTGGGTCTTCTGCGGGTACTCCGGTCTCCTCCCACATTCCAAAGACATGCATGGCAGGTTAATTGGGCGCTCCGAATTGTCCCTAGGTGTGCTTGTGAGTGTGGATGGTTGTTCGTCTCTGTGTGCCCTGCGATTGGCTGGCAACTAGTCCAGGGTGTCCCCCGCCTACTGCCCAGAGCCAGCTGAGATAGGCTCCAGCACCCCCCGCAACCCTTGTGACAAATAAGCGGTCAAGAAAATGGATGGATGTTTTTAAGTTGAATGCTACAAAATATCACACCAATTTAAATTAAAAATAATAATAATCTTGATATCACACTACAGCTAAAAACGTTTTGCTTAGATTAGCTTTTTGCTATATTGATTACACCAAGCTGAGATTTCGGAAGTCAAGTTAAAAACATTTCTTTGCAATATGTGCCCCAACCAATCTAAATACAGTATTTTGATTAATATTACGTTTGTGGAATATGAATTGAGCAGAAAAATCCACCAGTTTCAACCTGCTGTTGACTGACAACATGGCTAACCTGTTTTCAGCGTTTGGCCACGTGATGTTTGGGCACTATGATGTCAACTCAATCCACGTACATGGTCTGCAATACGTGTGAAACATACAGAGGAGCATTTTATTCTCAAGGGCTCAAAAACATGACAAAACAATAGTACAATCATAAAATCTCCATTCACATACAGTAGCTAGCTCGCATGCTAGTCGTTGGATAGCATCGCGCCTCTCATCGAGAGTGGAAAAGTGGAAAGCCCGGTGGCAACCTTTGCGACTCCAACATGTAGGGACGCGTCATGAGAAGTATGTACTGTACTTTTCAGATTGTTGAAGTAGTATTATTTGATTAACAACCTATCAAAAATCTCTTGAGAATGGAAGACAGATTAGCATCTCAGTGCTAATGTTTGCTGTTGTGCATTTCAGGGGAGAGAGTGGCTTGAGGGAGTACTCAGAGGTGAAGACCATCACCATGAAGATGGTCGCCAAGAACTCTTAAAGCATCCTCTCGTTTTTGGAAGAGGAGGTAGCATCTTCCTCAGTAACGATGGGTGACAACCCCTCAAAATCTCCTTGGTGACTACAGACTGTGACCGCTCTCCGCCCCTCGACTGCCCTCACTCACTTGCACCCCTCGAACCGTCGGCCAGTGGTGACTTCCAGCTGACCTGAGTGTGTGCACCGGACCAACCACTGAAGCACCCCTTTTACCTCCTCCACTAACTCCACTAAAGCACTCACAAAAGACAATGGGGCAAAAGCCAATAACCTCCAACCGTTACATCCTTATTCCCACTTGAGTGTGTCGAAGCTGCTGCCAGACTCCGTCGCCGCACTTGCAATCAAACATTTGAATAATGCCTGTGTTGGAGGCAGTGCCATCAAACCTCACGCGTTTTCACTAGAACATATGCAAGCATGTGCACCCCCCTGGTTTCAAGACATCTGATGATGTCATCAGCCTTGGTTATGAATGGATGAAATCATGTTAATTTCAAATTGATTTCTAATTGTCTTTGTTTTAACTTGACTTAACACTGTATGACCACCTTTGATTTTGATTTGAACCTCTTTAAAAACTTTTACTCTCACCTGCTAAAAGAGGGCTAGATGTATTTGAAATGTTATGTAACTGATTGTCATTGATGTCCATTTATGTTATGTTTATACAACCATATGCTATAAAATTATAAAATTACCATATGTTTTTGTTTTCAGTAAAAAACAAAAAAGAAAATCCTGTTGTTAGTCTGTGCGTCATTACTTGGGGCTTGGATTATAAATGATAAATTGGCTTCTCAAATTCTAGTATATCCAATTATTTGAGATATACACCAAAGAGGTTGAAACAATTTTACAATTCAAACTGATACATTATTGGGACAGGTAATTGAGCATTTCAGCTGATCATGATAAAATATTTCCAAGCTGTAACATACTCAGTATACTGATAAATTAAACTAGCGTAAAGCAACATTATGTACCAAATCGACCATAAAAGTTTGTTATTTAATTCTATTTGAATTTATATTTAGTTACCAGTAGTTATTTCGCTAGAAACTGAAAATGCTAATTCATGCTGTTGCTGATTCAAAATGACTCAATGATGTACACAGTTCTCAACTCTACTCAATTTTATTTTTAGAGCACTTTAAAAACTACAGCAGCTGAAGCAGTCACAAGTGACATACGATAATTTAAACCCAATAAAGCACTAACAAAGTCAAAATCAATTATAATATACTAAAATAAGGGTTCAAGGTTCATGCTCTTTTGAAATGCCCAGGACTAAAAATGGCTTATCAATATAAGAGCTTCTCTCTTCTTTTTAAGTACAGTACTATTTTTGCATATGTGTGACTACTTTTGTGTCACCAGTCCTGGAACCTTTTTAATTCACCTTGTCCATTAGCTCAGCCCTGAACACCTGGCCGTGACTCAGCACTGGTTTGTGGTTTTGGTACCGGGCCTCAGAGAGACTGAACAGTTAATTTAAAAAAAAAAAAAAATAAAAATAAAACAACTTTTATTTTGAAACTCAGGTGCATCCGCCTGTGCCTCTGTATATGTCAAACTGTCTAGGTCATGTGATACAGTAGTAAAAAGTATACCCATAAGCTAGCAAAATGAATCAGAGCTTCTTCAGAAAGGGGAAAGTGGTAAATGATGAGACAGAAGAAGAAGTGCCTAGACCTTCCGAGAAAAGGAAGCTACATTTAAGAGACAACATCTGTCGTCTCACTTACGGATTTCTCACACATCAAGACCGCTTTGCGTAATATGTCTCAACAGGCTCACTAATGAGGCAATGAAGCCTCCAAAATTATCAAGAAACACTTGCTTCAATTTCCAATTTCCGTCTATCTTTGAGAAGCAGGATTTTTCATGTTTTGGAAACGTGGTCGAACGCCCGTGAACGTGTAAAGGCCACATATATATATATATATATATATATATACATATATTTATTTATTTTAGATTAAATATTGCTTAAATTAATTTATTAAAATAATAATAATAATAATAATAATATTCAAAAATGGCAGTCAAACATTTAGATTTTGCCTATAATAAATGTGATATTTTCATGATTTTTCATGTACAATTAGTACCTTTAAAAACACATTTTGCAACTTGCTGTTAACTGAAATTGACATCACAAGGGCTCCGGTAACCAATCACAGCTCAGCTTGTGAATGTCACATGACTAAACCTAGAAAACAGGTAAGCTGTGATTGGTTACCTGAGCCCTTGTGATGTCATTTTCAGTCAACAGCAAGTTGCAAAATGTTTTTTTTAAAGGTTCTATTTGTATGTGAAAAATAATTAAAGTAACAAATTAATTATAGACAAAATATTAACTTATTATTGCTACAATGGGCTAAATAAGTGAAGTATCACTTTAAAGTTAAAAAAAATAAATAAATCGAAATGTCCAAAAAATTTGCATAAAATGTTTATGAAATTACCAAAAATGTCAGAGAATTGCATAAAGAAAAGTATTAAAAAACACTCAGAGTAACCATAAAGTGTCCAAAAACAAAAAAAATTAAATTCCGAAAATTACCATAAAATGTCTACAAATTGTCAAAAATGTCAGGAAATTGATAGAAAAATAGAGGCAGAATAAATGTCAAAATTAGCCATAAAATGTCCAAAAAAGGAAGCGAGGCAAAAAAATTACCATAGTGTATGTCCATAACATTGTCAAAAATGTCTTTTTCTGAAAGGGAGAAAGGTCTAAAAATGTATGAAAATGAAAAGTATGAAAAATTACACACAAAATGGTTGAATTTAACTATTTTGTTGACTTAAAAAGCCTTCATCATTTGGCCTCAAAGATTCAACAGTCCATGCTGACTTACGTCAACAGTTGCCATTACTTGACAGTGGCATTGCTGGTCAAATAAAAACGAGCTTTGTTCCTGGCACTGCACATGATTTCCGCCAACATGTTGTACAGTGTTTTGTTATGAAAGCCTTCAAACATAATTGCGTCAGGCAGGGTCAGGGTCAAGTGTTGGTGGGGAAATAAGAGCCGCTCTCATACTAAGAACCACATGATCATAATCAACTTCCATACATCAACGTCTTGAGTCTTTGTTAGTGCGCGCTGAAGCTTGGAGAGACAGAAACAAGCCCGATTTTGGACATTTTACTTTCGCTCGTCTGAGCTGCCCTGATAAGAGAGTAATAAGATTGTCGCGATACATAAAAGACATCCAGTAAGAACCTTTGGGCATGTAAAGGACAGTGATGTCTTGTCATGAGTGCGCCGACGTGATAGATAGGTCACTAACACCTCGAATTGAAGCTGTCACATAAAGCATCGTTTGCATTAAGAAGTGCTATCCTTAAAGACTGCTCACGCCGTTATGGGATAGACAATCTATTGAATGATTGAAGCCATATCTTGGATTGATTCCCAGGTTAAGTGCTTGAATCCCGATATAAATGACCCACAATAAGTATTTATTGGAAGGAGCACTTACAGAGCTTGATAAGTATCATTCAGCAGCCATTAGCCTATGGTCAGAAAAATGATGGATGCCAGCCATTTTGTGCTAATCCCCCAATCGGCTCAAGAGCCTCCACGGTTCGATTTGGCTTCAGATGTAACTTTGGGAGGAAAAGACTTGCGGGGTGATCTATTGGTGCTCCGCGGTGTGCCAAATTCATTCCTGAAATGACTGCTGCGTACCTCAGGGACGTCAATGAGATGGTGACATTGCCGCTATGAATGTTGTCATAAAATGGGATCTTGACACGTCTACTGCCAAGACGGCCATCAAAGTGACCCGCGCGGAGGCCGCAAGTGCTACACGGTACCACGCAACTTTAAACAGGCGATCACACGCGATAGGCTTGGCAATTTTGTAAAGTTCAGAGGATTGCCCGTTTCTGAAGCATTACCAAAAATAATCACCAAAGCCTTCTCCCAAAGATGATGTCATTTTAATGATTGTAATGCTTGCTGTAATTATGTTGAAATAGTTTCCATCTGTCCATCAAGTGAGTCACAGGGGGTGGAAGTGTGATGTAAGTTGCACAAATTGAGTTGTCGCTCTCATTTTGAAAGGAAATAAATCCATCTTGTTTCTATACCACTTATCCAGAACAGGCTCACATGGAACTGGAACTACAGGCCACCTGGAACCGCCAGTAGGATGGGTTGTACCTATCAACCTTTTCTTTTCTTCTTTTTTTACTGCAAGTGACAAGGCAAACTTCAGAAAATTAGAAAATGAGAAGGAAAACGAGAAAAAAAATCTCAAAACCAACAAAACTCTTGACAAGAATACACATAATTATACTGGTACTTCTTTTAATACTGGTGCATTGGAATGATTATGAGGAGAAAATGAATTTAAAAAAAAAAATTTTTTTAAAAACACCTTTAAAAAACTGTTGTTTTTTTTTCCCCCTGTCTTTGTGCATATGGTCCCCGATTTGCTGGTACACTTTATTATAAGACTTAAAAATACGAATGATTAAAGATTCATCATGCTAATTAAAAAAAACTTTTAAATCCAGGTTAACTGTGCTCTTTTTTTCAAACTGATGATTAGGTTCTTTTAAAATCCTGTTTTTGAGAATCTTGTTCTTGCACTGTACGCTCTTTTAATCATTTTAGTAAGCTTTTTTAGTATTTTTTTTTTAATGACTGTGTATAAGTCTCTTTAACTCTGTTAAATATTGTACTGTTAAATACAGCATATGTAGCATATTAAGGTACGTTGTGCATGCACGGCGGTATAAATTAGCGATTTTATTTTAGAATCCCTTATTGGCTTAATCAGCTTATTAAGCCCCCTGTATAACACCAACCCTTTTAAAAAAATATTCACGGCATTTTACAGTATGTATTTTAATGATGGACATCATGGCGGTACTTGGAGAGCTTAGTATTTGTATTTTTATTTATTTATTTATTTATTTATTTTGTTCTGTATTTCTACCAAAGTGTCTAGCAGTGGTTCACAAACTTTTTCACAGCTCCACTCATCTTTAAAACAAGCATTTTTGTCATATTTTTACACAATAGGAAAATTACCACAATGAAGTTCAACAAAATGATGACCATCAGCTGCATTGCTGGTATATGGTTTACTGTAAACATTTTTTTTAATCATATACCCTGAAAGCCTGTCATCAAATTTTATAGTGCATGGTTGCATGTGCTCAATTATCATGAAAATGCATGTGGGGAAAAAAAGCCCAGTTCCAATAGTGTAAGGTAAAGGTGATCTAAAAGAAAACTCAGAAAGCAGTCTTTCACATAAAGTATAAGGTGGTGTTGATTTTTCATTCTAGGTCATAAAGATTCGACTTTAATGTGGCCAATGAATGAGTTTGTCAGGAATATCCATTTGTCTGGTCCATTTACAACTGCGTCTTCCATCAGTGAGAGGCCATTTCATAGCCTGTTCCATTTAAAAAAAATCTTTAACCCCAAAATGGCAACTCTTCTCCATTAAGATAAATCAAAGCTGATCATCAGATATGTCAAAAAGAGGCAGCATCTTGGCCATGCAAGCCATTTGGATGAAGCTCTTTTATGCTTTTAAGGAAAACGCAATGAACAGCAAGTACGGAAAGTCTTTAAAGCCAGTCTGAGTCTCTGCCAAGCGACGTCTAACCTCTGCTATTCTAGTTTGGGAGTTAGCGAGTTTCCCTTTTCCTCTGACATCACTCTCCGGGATCCACACAATGATAACACGGCCCCGATTTCATGACATTAGCGTTTCCTTGAATGCACACGGGATTGTTGTGTTCAAAAGCCCTCCCGGATACAAGCTAGCTGCAGCTTTCCAGCAAGCAGCAGCAGCAGCAGCACAGATGGTGTCCATGGGAGACTCGAAGGATACATGCAGACACAAATTCCAGACTGCCGCTATGTGGCAAGGAAATACATATTCCTGGGTAAGAGTCTCTTACTGTGCATTTTCTGAAGGACGGCTGAAAAAACAGACGCTCAGTTTTGAGAAACGATTTTTTTTTTACATTTCATATCTGAGAGGACCACAAAATGTAAAGAAAACTGAGTTGTTTTTTTTCTGCTTCATCTTTTAGAACTGGCATATTTTGTAAATATGTAGTAAAAACAAAACACACACAAAGAGTAAAGAAAAAGAAATGCACCTTGTGTGATTTATTTTTTATTTTTTTAATGCAAGCCATATGTGAGCAGGACCGTGGAAACAGGTGATGATAGCATTACGCCAGGATTACAAACAGATGGAGGAGGGCTTGAACCTAACTCTTGTGTCACTGTCGGGGTCATTAATAAAGATTTTCCTCTCTGATGAAATGATTTCGCCACACTTAACTTGGTGGAATATGTAAACAAAGGAGAGGCCTCTCTCTGGGGTGAAATCTTTTCATGAGAATCACCTCAACTAGTTAAAGAACTTGTTTTATTGCGTTTAATGGTGTGTACTGCGGCCGTTCTACCTCATCGGGTTTGAATGAGTTGAGGCTGAGAGGATTCACTAAACGGAAGGGTCTCATTGTACTGTAAGTGTCAACCCAAGAATGTGACGCAAAGGCCTTTTGTTGCCATTTCTCAAGCTTCTTTTACCTCTGCGTTTTGACAAATTGGACACTTGATTCTCCACCTCACGTTCCGCCGGCCACATAAACACACCGGACGCGTCTGCTTCACATCAGGTGAGCGCATGTACGGCCGCCCCGAGGAATGTCGGCGGCAATCAGACTTGATGAAGCGGCCCCGGAGACACAAAGCAAAGCCACTGTACGTGTTAAGAGCGGGAGAGGACACTGTGCAGACGTTTTGTGAATGGCAGGCAGGCCCACCCCGGAGAGATGTGCTTATTTAAGGAGCAATTACACTCAGCGGCACTGGGAGAAGCAATGACTGGCTCCTTGCCCCCAAAAGGCACCCGCGTGAATGCTCATCTTGACCGCAAGTGCTGAAATTATGTTGAAAAACAATGACATGACAAAATATTTTGACAGTAAATTTGAACTGGTATTAAAAAGCTTGAAGCCACTTTTTTTAATTGCTCAAACATTTAAAGACACCACTGTAAATAGTTCCCAGTTTACTTTTTTTTTTTTTTTTTTTTTTTTTTATTAGGGGTAAGTGGGACAGTTCACCAGCAGTTTAAGAGTCGTGGTACACGCTGGATTGGTTGCCAAACCCCATTCAGGAGTCGCCAATATGGTGCCCGCAGTCACCAGCTAGCCCCACAAGCACCACATACGTAGCCTGCTAGCCTGTTCTAAAAATAACTCACTAAGTGATGGGACTAGTACAAGTACTCAACTCTTGAGTAGTAAGTAGTAACCAATATCAGTTATTGATACCACTAGTACTTTTGATACATACAATATATCCCCAAAAAACATACTTTTAAAGTGGAAGTCAACTTAAACATTTCTTGACAATAATATTTTATATGTGACCTCAATGGTGTAAACCTAACATTCTAATTAATATTACATTTATGAAATATGAGTTATGCAATAAAATTCAGCAATTTCTATCCATCTCAGGGAGCAGCCATTTTTCCATTTGCTGTCGACTGAAGATGACATCACAGTTGCTCAGGGCTCAGACAACGACCAATCACAGATCACCTGTTTTCTGAAGCTGAGCTGTGATTGGTTGTTACCTGAGACCTGAGAAACAAGTGGCTTCTGATGATTAAAAACTGCTGGATTTTGCTGCTTAACTCATAGTCCACTAATGCAATATTAACCAAAAAAATTAGACTAGTGGGGCTGCATAGAACATATTATTGTCAAGGATGTTTGGGGGGGGGTTGACTTCTCCTTTTAACAAAAAGACCATTATATCCAAATATAGCATTTTTCCTTAAAATTGCATTAAAGTAATGGTAATTTTCGATTATTCAAATTTAGAAATAAATAATTTAGGCAGAAATTTGAAAAGATCATTTAAAAGTAGTGCAGAATTTGGGAATTAATAATGGAGATTGCAGGTGGTAGTATGCATGGAGAACAGAAAGCAAAGTTAAGTTGTTTATTGGCTGATTGTTATGCTACATTCTCTACTGGCCATCAATGAAAGAGAAAAAGGAGGTTCTCCAAGATTAATATCTGGGCATGTTAATGGTTGGCGACTGTAATGTGCAGCAAAGCAAAGTCTGAAATAAAATGCAACAGTGTCCTCCGCCAAAAAAAAAAAAAAAAAAAAAAAAAGCAGAGTGATTGGCGTATATCCCCTTTGTGAAATGATATTTCCCAGCCTGTCCCTGAAGCCACCACAAGAGAGCACAGCTGGCTGATCCTTGTGTCACACACAGGTGTAAACACACGGGACCTGAGCACAGCTTCAAGTGGCCGCCCCAAATGGGGCCTCCCCTTCTGCCATTTGGAAGAGCCAACTTTCACAATAACGGACACGTAAGAAGGCGACACCTCGGCCCAGCGTGGTGCCACGTGACAATGTGACAAATAGTCAGCGACTTACAGAGTGAAATGATTTATTGGCCTCCGAAGCAGACAGCGTCACCCGGGGAGCATTAAAGATGCTCTGTGATTTCACACGTTTGGTAACATGTTTATGCAGCTGGATTGTTTTATGGGAGCCATTGAATGAACACATGATAAGTGAGGCAAAATAACAAGCTCCAAGTATGTTCGAGAAATCGTCCAGCGACCAAACATCACATTTTAACTTTGAAAATGTGTGACTCCTTTTGGATTTATTTATTACTCTTTAAATGCTGAAAACGTACAATGCCTATTTGGTTCCAGTTTTTTTTTTTTTCTATTCTGCCTGAAGCTGTGGATTAAGACCTACTATGGTTGAAAATAAAAAAGGCAAAGCTTAGTTATGGTCTGCTCAAGAGGATCAGCTCATTTCCTTGAGTACACAGCACAGCGCAGTGAGAGCAGAGCTCGCCTTGGAAGATCAACGTCTACTCTTTTGTGGCATCAGTCATGCAGCCCCTGTGGATCACAATGGCATTGAGGGGTTCGGCGGAGGG
This sequence comes from Festucalex cinctus, assembly GCF_051991245.1. NCBI lineage: Eukaryota > Metazoa > Chordata > Actinopteri > Syngnathiformes > Syngnathidae > Festucalex > Festucalex cinctus. The sequence goes on from NC_135414.1 coordinate 7,628,798, forward strand.
GTGGGACGCGCCATTCCAGATCGCGGGGGGACCACCTGACCACCTACTGGTGCCCAGCGTGTACACATTTTTTCTTTAGATTTCAGCTCTCGCTGCTGCCCGTTATCCTGATTTTTGATTTAATACAACACAAGCGGGAAGGCCTTTTGAGAAAGTTTTATCATTTTAATCTTATTCCACATGCTGAAAATGGTTAATCTATCATGATCATTTCGGTCGCTCCCGCTGGACTACTACAAAAGAAGTGGAGAGTAAGATGAAGATGCCATGAACATGCCAAAATGGTCGCCTACTTGTACATTCAATTCTGATTAATTATCTTATCAATTACAACAAAAGATTGGAAATGATTCACTTATTCTTAAGGATGTTTGATACCAACAACAATTTAAAAAAAAAAGACAGAGAATTTTAAATATATATCCCAGTAGGGTTTTTTTTCCCTTAAAATTGCATGAAATCAATAGCAATTTTCTATTCTTCTCATTTCTAGTAACTGATCGCAAAACGCCCACAAGAGGGTAGCCGATCCTCATGACATTGGCACCAATACCTTTAAATAAGGCTGGTATCGACACCTGGTATTGGTACTTGCACATCGCTCCTTATTAGGTAATCCCCAAAAAGGACTTCAAAGACTTTACGTATCTCAAGAAAAAAGGGCAATTTACCCCAAATTCACACTTGTTAGTTGATGATGAACATTAATATTCAAAATCATTCGTAATAAATATTATTCACTGGACAGGGAGAAATGGAAAGTCTCGTACGACTAACGCCTCTAGTGTTACGTGAAAGAATCACTAAATGCCCAAACTACATAATATTCGTGTCTTGAACTTTTTTTTTTTTTTTTTAATCCACTACAGTACGTTTGTGGACTACTGTTCAGTTACATTGAACTTTTAAGTATAATACATTTACACTTATGAGAGTAAATTTTACTCAAAGTATTTTTACTGTGTATGAGAGAATTGGCTTATTCCATGTCAAAAACCTAGCAAAGTTTTTTTCACTCAGAAATTCAAAGTAAATTTTAGAAGGAAATGTTTTGAGTACATTTTACTAGTTTATTTAATAAAAAAACAAAACAAAAAAAACACAGGGGATGAGGACCGAACTCACGACCTTCAGCTTGCCACTCTACCACCTGAGCTATGCCACTCTTACTGTTTGCTAATGTCCATCCAGCTGACACGAGCGATATACTAACACACAGGAAGAGCGGCATGGCTCAGGTGGTAGATTGGCTGTCTCCCAACCGGAAGTTGTGGGTTTGTTCCGCAACCCTTAAGTGACTTTATTTGATTATTATTATTTTATTTTAAAATAAACGAGTGAAATTCAGTCAAAATTTCTCCTTGCAAACTTTACTCTGAATATTTCTCTTTCAAGTGTAAATTTTACTCTGTTTAGAGTGGGACCAAATAGACTTTGTTTAGAGTAAAATGTAATTTACCTTTTGAAAAATATTTTATATAATGTCATGACTGTGAAGCTTAAACTACTTTGAATAATGTAAACATTTTTTTCTGTGTAAGAATCATGGTTTACTATTTCTCCATTAAGCAAATGACCAGTTTATTTTTGTCAAAGCTTAAAAGAATAAAAGCACATCTAACAAGGAGGCAGAGCACCTCTGCTCCTTCTCATTGAACGGGGAAACTAAGACAAGATAGCCAAACCAAATAAACAATCACCCCTCGCGCCATTCTTCATGTGGACCGAGAATGTCGGCGCACCAGGATCCAGGAGACGATTAGTGATGACACTTGTGATCTATTTACTCGGCAACCTCTCAGCCTTGACAAAGTCCAGCATCATTTGCTCAAACACACACAGGCCATTTGTTTTGTTAAGTAGGTGCTAAATGCTACAAGGTGATTATCAGGGAAAACGTGATTGTTTCCATTTTCTTCTGAAACGAATAATGTATTTGAGGTGTCCATCTGTGAGTCTATGTACAATTACCTGATCAAAACAAGTACATACTGTTGTACTCTATGTAAACGTGATTTACAAAAATACTTGTGGAAAAAAAGCAGAGGTGACTTTTATAATGTAATAGTCTGATATGTATGTTAGCCATTTTTAAGTAAGTGAATGAAGTGGTGGGAATATACTATTAGAAGTTAAGGGACATTAGTAGTGCATGGGAGTCCGTGGATGAGACCAGCAACTAAAACAAGGCTCCCAAAGAACTTTTTTTTTCTTCTTCTTCTTGTTATTGTGCAAGTGCATTTATTCAGAATTGCCAGCATTGCTCTTTCTACACATCTCCAAAAGGCTACTTTTTACTCTGTCTACACGCATTACTGCCATAGTCCGTTGAAGGCTGATCCTGTCACCCACATCTCTCCTGCAGCCGGGCCACCCAGCCTGGATGTGCCTCCAACATGTCATCCCTCTGTGTGGTCCTCAACAAAAGAGGAATACTCGGAGACACAGGGAAGCACAGCGATGCCAAACGAGAGAGAGATGTTTCGAAATATGACGTTGACATCTCTGGGAAGGGAGACGTGATAGAGAGCGGGCGAAGTATGTGAACAAAAATGGGAAGTGGGGGAAATAAACAAAAGAAGAACCAAGTAAGGTAAGGTTCACTTACAGCTGTGCTCGAAAGGCAACTACTAGAGCACGTACAACTTTGCTGAAGCACCCCCCAAAATGGGCTTAAATACGCGTCTGCCTAATACTAAGCTAGCATTAGCACTGTAAATAAGACAACGTTAGCCACGGCTGATGCCATTAGGTCTCATAATGGAGAGTTGCATCTCTTAAATTTGTAGTCCTTCACTTTAAAATGGTAGTCAACCTTCAACATTTCTTGACAGGTAACCTCACTAGTCTAAACACAACATTCTGATTAATATTACATTTCTGGAATATGAGTTTAGCAGCAAATTCCAGCCGTTTTTATCCATCTCAGGGGGTGGCCATTTTGCCACTTGTTGTCGACTGACAATGACATCACAGTTGCTCAGGCAACGACCAATCACAGCTTACCTGTTTTCTGAAGCTGAGCTGTGATTGTTACCTGCGACCTGAGGAACTGTGATGTCATTTTCACTCGACAACAAGTGGCAAAATGGCCCCCCCAGTGCTTCTCAAATAGTGGGGCGGGCCCCCCCAGGGGGGTGCGAGACTCCATCAAGCGGGACGCGTTTGACCTCGGGTAACATGCTTTTTTATTGTTTTATTTTGATTTTTTTTACTGTCCTAGAATAAAGTGCAATTGCACCTCCACTACATTAGGGGGGAGTGGTGCTCTCATTATTGGCAGAGTGTGAACAGGGAGCATTCGCTCGGTGGTGTAGGGGTTTTGTTTGCACCGAGCATGCGCGCTATGCACGCAGTAAAAAAAATAAAAAATCAGCACAAATTATTTTAGATATTTTTGTTTTGCAGGTTAAAGTTTTTTTGTTTTGTTTTTAATATTGTGCTCCTGAGTTAATGTTTGTGATCAGTTTGAATGCATTATTCTTTATTGATTTTATGTAATTTTATTTTTCCGTATCATATTGTTTGACATTGTCAGTCAAAAAATGTTTATAGTTTAATTAAGGATTTAATTTTATTTTTGTATTTCAAACGCACTTTAAATCTTTTCTGTTACAGTTAATAAAGTTACCAAGTTAATAAAGCTATTCTATTCTCTTATACGTTAATACGGATACAGTGTTAAGCAGAGGTGTGCTTATAACAATTTTATAGACAAATGATACTATTTATAGTCACGGGGGGAGGGGGAGGGGGGCGCGAAATGTTTTCTTCTTACTGGGGGGGCATGACAGAAAATAATTGAGAAGCACTGCATTAACACAATATTAACCACATTACCGTATTTAGACTAGTGGGGCTGCATGGAACATATTATTGTCAAGATTTTTATTATTATTATTATTATTATTATTATTATTATTATTATTATTATTATTATTATTATTATTATTAATATATTTTTTTCCTTCTTTTTTTTTTACTTCTCCTTTAAAAAACAGCATGAGACTCTCAGGAGACTGCTTTTACTCTGTTTTAGTGTCTTATTTGTTTTCAACTTTGTTTTTGTTTTATTGGTTTAAATTACATTATGTTCAATTGTCTTATTTTTAATGTTCTGTTTTTAATTATGTACAGCACTTTGTCTCAGCTGTGGTGGTTTAAAACTGCTTATAAATAAAACTGTGTTGAACTGAGAGAGAGTTAAAACATTCAAACTACAAGTCATTCCAAATCCTTTTTATTTATTTTTTTTCTCACTTCCTCACCCCCATTCGATGCTGATAGACATCTGCAGCAACCCAAGGGAGGCTGTTCCATTTCCAAATTCAAGATCCTGCAAATTGAGGTTTGGTAAATGATTTTTTTAACAACCGTCACACACCAACTCTAAAATGTGTTTGGATAAACGTAAGCTAAATCTTTACACCACATGTGAGCGGCGTTAGGCAGACGTAATTACAGCCGCTCCATTACTTCACGCAATGCAGAGAAGGGCTCAGCTAACTTATATACATGGGAAAGTGGCCGCACAAAGAGATTACCAAGACATGATTGGTGAGCAGCTGGGTGACTTTAAGACATGTAACCTTGCTGCTCTGGTCTTTGGAGATCTTTTTTAATGAGCGTTCATGTGAAGTCCATATCCTGTCCCCAAACCTCCAGTCTATTTATGTTTAGTTTTATTTTTTAAGGGAGGCCCCTATGTGCACATATGAATACAATAAATAGTCATAAGCTCTCTTCAGCAGCCTATTTTTATTTTCTGGGAGAACTCTCATTGACAAATAAGTTATCCATATGTTAGCGAGCAATGCACTCCAAATGCTTGGCCGGCGTGAAACAACAACGTGTTCCCCATCATTTGTTGTGAAAACAGTTCCTCTGGTGGCCTCCCTGCCCCCAGACTGCATTTCCCCCACTGTAAATCATAATGAAATGGCTTGCAGGTGTCAGGATTAAAGAATACTCTCAAAGGACTGTGGGACACAGACACAATCACAGCTGCTTCTCTACTTTTGCCAGGTCTTTATTGCCGTTTTTTTGTTTGTTTGTTTGTTTAGGCTGATAGCATCTTGAGGTACCACTGCTGGCTCTGCTCTCAAATGGATGCTGACTGTAGTCCCTGGAACCATCCGCCCTATTAAAACCCCATCCAAGGCACCAATACAAGATTCAAGTTAATATTTCATTGCATGTGAGAACTAGAATTTTTGTCCCGGCCAGACTTCTGGAACCAATAAACACCGGTCACAGAGCAGAACAGTTTTGTCTTCAAGTGGTTACGCTTCCTTATCTACGGGCTGGCATCAATAAGAGCTTGAAAATATCATTAGAATCCACCAAAGCATTCCAGAAGTGACATGAATGACAACAAGAAGTTTGGAGTGACGCATTAAAAAAATAAAGCTCTAACCCATTTTTTTTCCCACAATGTGTTTTTGCTGTCTGTAGAACAAGCTGAAAGAGAAGTAAAGCCTCCATTGATCATATGGGAGCTGTCGCCGTGGAAACACCCGTACATACTCGTCTGTAATGAGGCAAATTCCTCCCGCTTTAACAGCCATCGAGCAGCTCAAAGTGGAAATGACCGCATCCGCTGATATAGATCTTTCTCCCAGCAGACGGTTGGACTTGTCAGGTGTAACTAATAACATTACTGATGGCTGCGTTCCATTTAGGTGGCCCAGAAAACGACGCAAGTGAGCCAGCATGCACAAAGGAGAGTTCTGGCACTGGGCAAGGCCTCCAGGAAATGCAGAATACTGCTGTGTTGGACAAGACAAACTGCTGTGAGAAACAAGAATGGACTTAATGGAAAGCTTCCTCAACAAAAATCACTCACACAAGGGATAAAAATGAAAACTACTATTATCCGTTGTGGGAATTTGGATGAACGAAGAAAAAAGAAAAGAAAAAAACAGCTGAAACTTTCAATATCAAACTGCTGTTTAGATCACGGGTGGATAGTCAAGATCAGTTCCAAGCACGTACCAGCACGTGCAAGTTTGACGTAAACGGTCTGCCCCAGTTTGATCACAATTGGCTGTGGAAGAATGACCATCTTGCAACACAAGTCCAAGCAGTGAGAGTGATGCAAGGTGATGAAACCGTTTAAATGAGATTTTGGCCAGTTTGACCTCAGATACCCCCACCAGTCATCCTGGGTTAGATTAGTTATTAGTCATTTCCAAAGTATGAAGGTTTGTGTTGTTTGAAGAGGATTACATGGAAGCGCTCTGACAAGAAACTTGTAACTACCATCAACAATCGAGATCTTGCTTTGACCTGGGCAAATAAACCCTGAATCTTGTAGATGGACCTTTGATACAATATTCTGACCATTTAGTGTACACTCTAAAAACTGTGTCAAAACAAACAAAAAAACTAATTGGGTAAACAAGGAACTTACAACTTTTTGGCTTCTTCAATTTACGCAAAAAGTTGGGTCAAATGAATAACCATCAAAACAACCCAAATATGGATTGCTTTTTGGGTTATTAATTTAATTTGACCAAACTTTTGGCTTCAACAACTCAAAAGTTGGGTCACTTCATTTTTGACAAAATTCAATTGGGTTATTCAAATAACCAAAAAGTTGGGTCAAATTAATTTTTAATTAATTATTAATTTAATTTGACCCAACTTTTGGGGTTAATTAAATCTTTTTGTTATTTAAGAGTCGGTCTGTACTTTTTTTGACCCAATTCAATTGGGCTATTCAGTTAGCCCAAAAAGTTGTAACCACCCGAAAAAAACAACCCCCCAAAATGGGTTGCTTTGTGGGTTATTAATTTTAATTTCACCCAACTTTTGGGGTTAATTAAATCTTTTTGTAATATTTAAGAGTTTAAGAGACTCTGTTCTTTTTTGACCCCATTCAATTGAGCTATTCAGTTAGCCCAAAACGTTGGGTCAAGTGAATAACCCGTAAAACAACCCCCCAAAATGGATTGCTTTGTGGGTTATTAATTTGATTTGACCCAACCTATTGGCTCAAATAAGTCAAAAAGTTCCATCGGGCCATTCTTGACCCAATTTTTGACCCATCTGTTTTATTTATATATTTAAAAAAAAAAAAAAAATCCTCTTAATCCATGAAAATTGATCTATGTTATAATAAAGTGGACCATGCTGCAGCAGACCAAGCCCGAACACAATCACAGTCGTTTACAAGATGCCTGCTAACAGGATTACATGAGTCAAGTAAAGTAAAGTGCATCAAGCCAGTATATATTAAAGGGAATGTACTGTACTGGTCTGAGTCAGACATGATAATAGACTTTATTTTCCAACTTTGAAGAAAGAACTCGCAGGTCGTTTAATGACCAGTGTGTGAGGTAGAAGAGATTGAAGGATAATTAACAACTAACCACATGAAAGGGGATTGAACTTCATCTACCAGATGAATCATGACATGTTTAGTGTCCATTTCCAGCATGTGTCTACAAGACAAGCAGTAAGTACAAGCTGAGCAACACGGCCGAACAGCAGATGGGTACACCTGCTCTACAACAAAACATCACAGCTTTGACCATTTAGTCTTACTTTTATGAGCCATTCAACTAACTCTTCAATGAAATCAAGACACTGATATGATATGATATGATATGATATGATATGATATGATATGATATGATATGATATGATATGATATGATATGATATGAAAAATGTGTATCCAAAGAAACATGAAATCCAGCTACAATGTCACTGAGTAGAGCGTAATAGTTTACATAGCAAACTTTCAAATAATATCTACACTCTTTGCACATTTTATCAATAAATAAATCATTTATTTGTAACCATTTTTATTAATGTATTAATAATACGAATTAAATAATAATAAATAATAAACATAATAATGAATTAAATTAATTATTTTTAAATAATTATTTATTATTTTTAGCGAAGTGGCTGTAGAAATAGGATTGTAACTGTAAAAGCACAAATGTGAGTGGCAGTGCCCGCTTGTGGAAGCACACATCCGCGATGCAGCTTGCAAAACAAGTCGCAGGGGAGGCACGTCCGCTGGCTCCTCTACCTCTTCCTGCATCCGCACGCTGCTTTGTATTAGCTGATGGCGTAGCACCTGTAAGGGCCTGAGAGCGGGATGTATACACAAAGTGAAGCAGGACCATCTGCAGCCTGTAAATGTTCGCTCCACTGTGATTCATTCTCCATTGGTCACGGCCCTTTTTCAAATGTTCCCATGTTTTTATACTCACGGGCAAAAAAAAAAAAAAAAAAAAAAAAAAAAAGCAACAGCAAGCAAAACCAACTTCATTTGATGATTAAAGTGTCAATTAATCTAAACAACTGAATTATCTTCTGTTAATGTTTAACTACTGATGACACAATATGATCTTGTTTTAGAATGTTATTTATGTGTCAGACAATAAATGCTAACTGTTTCAACATGAAGTGACAGCAACATCAAGATCAAAGCGTATGTCACCTTTAACTGAGAGCGTGCATGAATCCATAATACAGATTTATAACAATGGCTTAAACTTTGTTAAACTCCCCTTTCATGTTTATTGCTCTAACAGTGAATAATCCATTTAAGAGACAATGTGTTTTCATTTTGTCTTAAACTAACAGCTTCAAATCCTGTTGCTGCTACACTGCATTAAAAAGGACAATGGCATCTCTGCCATTGCCATGGTAACCCAGGATTGAGAGTTGTCTTGGGACCAGGCAGGACACCTCTTATGCTGGGCTAGCACTCGCGTACTGCTCAACATTGTGTGTAGTACATGGCGGAACTTTGATGCAATGAATATAATTTCACAAGGGTTTTGCTATATCAGCTGGGTACACTGTCAACTGATCACTGTGGATTTTAGATATTACAGTATCGATTAATGTTATGTGCTGAGGTTGGATCCCAAAAACGCAGACACCAATAATACCTTAACTATTTATTCACATCAAGAGGCGTGGAACAAACGTGACTAGACGAGAAACAAGGAGAGTTGCACAGAGGAACAGAGGTAATAATCCAACAAAACACACTTCTCAGACAGGCTTATATAGACAGCGAATCGATCTGATTGGTTGTGGCTAGACATGTGGGTAACAGGATTGACATGGAATTCATTAATAATTATTGACATGGAAGAGATTAACGATTCCTGACATCACATAGCTTCTGACATCACATAGCATCTTACCAGTTTAAACTAGATGCTGGTTACATAGGTTCAAAACAGACACATGACCTCACGGCCATGACCCAAACATAACCCTTGCATGACCCTAGTCATGACAGTTAATAACAATGTTATAAACTACAGTATTTAAAATTAATAAGTTAATAGTTAATATACTAACAAATTTTAGAGAGATCAAGTTAATGTTCTTAATTCATCACTTTTGATAGATAACGTGATGTGAAACAAAATGTACATAATTGAACCACTACCATTCAGACAATCTCCAAAACAGTAGATTTGATCTCACAGTTTGTAAAGCAGGTCTGACTTGCTGTTATCTAAATATCAGTTAATTAGTTCAGTTTAGTTTATTATCATTTTATTACATGTTAATTACCAAACGTGTTGCCACATTTGCCATTACTTAAAATTACTCAAGTAACACTGTGAACGCATTCCTAAATGCTCACAAGCTAAAATCGCAGATGGAGGCGATGTATTAAGATCAGGTTTTTTTTTGTTTTTTTTTTTAAGTGGTTGTCCAAAGCAATGCTTCTCAAAATACTTGACGTTCACACAGTGATGATACAGGCCTCCATACAGAGGGCCGACCATCTGAATGACACTTTACAAAGTCAGCGGAGGCAGGAAGCAAGAAACCAAATACTCGATTAGCCATGTCGCTCCCGATCAGCACGTTTACCACACACAATTATAGATACCAGATGCAATGACAATGACTCGGCAAAAAGAACTGGAGGAGAAACTGGAAACTCAGCAACAATGATAAATGTGCAGATTTTGCGAGAAGCTGTTGTAGTAAAAGCTCAAGAGTGCAATCTGGTTTCTCGGCAGTATGACGCAGTCTCGAGGTTTATTCAAAAGCTTTTTGCACTTTTAAAAATAAGGCATTCTTGCTTGCCGAGGGAGAGATGAACGACAATTCGGCTCAAAGAAACAAGACAAATAAAATAAAGGAACAACTTGAGCCTTTTACTCCCACTCCTCTGGTGTATCGGCGTCCTCTCCAGAGCGTCCTGTGGGGTCAGAGCCGCGCTCGCCAACACGCTACAGCACAATCAAAAACACCTGGCCTGCGGGCTTGGAACGGTCACAACATTACGGCGTATAAACGAGCCAACTACTTCATATAGAGGCCCCCTAATTGTTGGGCTGAAGAGGATTTCTGCTTTATTTTACGGCGCCGTTTTACTATTGTTGTTCTGGCTCCGAGCCCGACGTCCGGCACACACTTCATGAATATAACATTACAAACAACGAGAAACAGCGGACTAAACTGCACGTCACTCACTCTCCGAAGCGGGAATTTTTCTCAGCGTTATGAAACACGGCGCCCTCCAACTTTACTCCATTCCCACCATTCACAATTTACCATGTCACTACTGCAGCGCAATAAAACATTTGACATTTATGAGCTTCTCAATATTTCTTTTACGGTGTATTTTAGAGCAAAATGTGTGTGCTTTGTAGCACGTGAAGCAGAGGCGATTCTTGGATCAGAGGTTTAGGGGTGCTATAAAGATGTTTGGGGGTGCTTGGGTGGTACGGGGGGGTTGTGATAGGTTGCCTGTTGTGGTTTGGGAGGAGAAAATGACTTAAAATATAAACATATCCCAACCCTAATTTCTTGGGAACTTCCAAATGGAGCTTTGATTTGCTGAAAAACAATATTATATCCATGACTTACTCCATGTGTCATGGTTTGGGTTGGGTTTTGTTCCGGGGTTGCTTTTGTTATGGATCAGGTTTGGTTTGTGTTTTGGTTGTTTTTCCTTGAGTCAGTCATGTTGTGTGTTTTTGAGTTGTTGTCCTTGTGTCATCCCCTAATTTTAGTCGATGCATTGTTTTGTCCACCTGTGTTGCATGCCCTTCTTCATGTATCTACCAATCAGCTTATCCTGCCACTTATGTCTTGCCCAGCTGTGGCTAATCATTGTCAATTAGTTTGTGTATTTAGTTCCCTGGCTCCTCGCTGTCCTCTGCCGGCTCATTGTTATTTTCCCACCTGTCATGCTGCTGAGTTTTGCCTTGCTGTTGTCACACCTCATTTTGCCCTGTCAGGTTTTTGTTTGTTAGTTGTTGAAGTTTTTTGTTAGTATCTGGACTTTGTTGTTTTGGTTTAAGTTGCTAAATACCTTGTTTGCCCTTTGTTTTGTTTGATTAAAGTACACTTATTTTTTGAGCACCTCAAACTCCCTGCTGCCTTCCGCCTCTGCACTTGGGTCCACACTTACCAAAGAATCGTAACACCATGAAGCTACTTTTTCTGTGCAGACACACACTCGCCACACACGTTAGTTAGTTTCCCTCATTAAAGCTACTCTATGGAGGATTTCCCAAAAAAATATCTTAACAATAGCCTTTTTATTTGACCATTTATGACTGAAACATATTCTAATTAGTAGATCAACATCTTAGCTGTTCACAATGGGTACTCCTACAAGCCTCTGGCCAATATTATTTAGGAAGCGTCCGGTCCGAATCCTTCGAATTTCCCGCCCTCTGTCTGCAGGATGTGACGTCATGCGCGTCATCGTCAGTTGTTTCCTGTCGCGCGAAGACGGAACTAGTACAGATTTTCGCTGCCCCAGACACCCACTGTTAGTCCGCGGAAGGCTGCTTAAAAAAAAGAAAAGAAAACAATGTCAAGTGCCACGGGAAAAAAAACAAACATCTAAACTTGATAGTGACCGAATCCGGGCAAGAACGAGAGTGAACATTGGTTTGACATTTCAGCGGTGGAGAGAGTTGAGATCGGACTTGGATTAGAAAATGATTCACAGCTGGCTTTCTTTCTACTCGAAAAGGTAAGAAGCGAGTATCTTGACATTTAGAAGAAAATGTGTTGTTTTCAAATAGCAGTAACCTCAAGATCGATTACTTCTCGGTCGTAACTATTGGGGTGAAAGTGAGGTGGACGGCAACATTTAGCGTGAAAGGGGCGGCAAAGTTGAATATAATAGAACAGAATGACTTTATGAAGAACAGACGTTCCATTCCGCGGCGTTTCAATCAGACTAAATGTTGCCTTATTTTCCTCCGTGAAAACAGCCTATTGTAGCTACATTATGCTAACGGAATGTGAACGGTACTACTGAATGGCGATAACATTCACGGCCATATCACACTAAGTAGTGAATGGGTCTATATGTTTTTCACAATCGTCAATTTCCATAAATGGACAGCCCACCTTTCGGCTCATGCACAATGACGCTAGCCTGGGGGCGACATACACTAATAATGACTAGAATCAGGTTGACGTCCGTCGAGCGGGGTGGCTATAATATGTAACTGCATATTAACATCGGAATGAGGTCCAATTAATTGACGTAATTTGCACATCATTTTGGAGTACAGCACAGGACTGGACTTCGACCGACTAAAGCAATATGATCTGCACGTCCCGTCGACATCGATTGTTTAGTGAGGATCGAGAGTCTCATTCCGTGAAGTGGCCAGCTTTGTATAACATTATAAAACTTCTTACCTCTGAAAACATAGTTTCATTGGATATGAAGAGCCCAGTCTTCAGTATTGAGGTCGTGCACGTACGAGTGCGCGCAGCGTGTACGAGCGTGCAGTTTGTTTTCGGCCACAGGTGGCAGTAGAGATTTGAAATTTTAAATCTTACATATAGCTGTTTTAAGAAGTACCAACATGATGAAGGAGCAAAAAAGAAGACTAGTAATGAAAATAAGGTGCTGGTGTATAGTGGTAGAAGGTAAAAAAATAAAAATAAAAATAAAAACTTCACATATCCTGCTGTAAGTAAGGAACACTTAATTTCACTCCACTGACTAGACAGACATACACCGTGAATGAACTGAGGACGATGCGCTCTGCTGTCTGCTATTGCAAGCAAAAGCAGAGGGGGAGGGGTCGAGTTGGATGAAACCATTTTCAGTCAAATGGGGGGTGTACTGTATTTTTGTTTAAATATTACTTTTGAAATCTATGGTTTAGTGGTGGGTGATATGGCCTAAAAATTATATCACGATATTTCAAATAAATTTGCGGTGACAATATGGTAATAATTACTGAACAATAGATTTGTGATTGACACTTCGGAATAATAGAACTTTTACTGCAGCAACAATATTTAAGCCACCTTTTTTCCCCCCACAATTTAAATGTAAGCATAGTGCAAATATACCAAATGTAATGGAATAAAATGGAAATAAAAACAGGCCATAGTGTTTACCCTGCAAATTGAAACATAACTCCTTAAAGCACATTTACTTAGCAAATACAATGAAAGCACAAAGTCTACCTTCAGAAGTCAGTTGATGAGTCAATTACATGAGTCAAAAAAGTCCCTTATGTTCTTCTGTGTGGTTGATTTCGTGTTGTAGGAGGTGGATCGCCAATGATACGATAGCAGCCAGTTTGTGGCTTGTTAAAAAACGTTTTCCCTCTGCGATTGTTTAGGCAGTGGTTATGTTTGTTGCAGCCGGCGGCAACCCTCCTCGAGCGTTATTTTGCCGTGAATGTCTCTGATTGGTTAATCAGGGGAGCGATGAAATGCCGTGATTGCTTGTAGACATTACTAGCGGGTATGAAAAACACAAATATGCATGTTTACGCCACTGTGCAACAACAACGCACACGCCGTCTCGTTGAGAGTACGTTAGCTTAGCGGTTGGTCAGCATCACAAACTCGCGTGTATTAGATGGCGAATTACCATCCATCCATCCATTTTCTTGACCGCTTATTTCTCACAAGGGTCGCGGGGGGTGCTGGCGCCTATCTCAGCTGGCTCTGGGCCCTAACCCTAACCCGGAGTACCCGGAGAAGACCCACGCGGGCACGGGGAGAACATGCAAACTCCACCCAGGAAGGCCGGAGCCTGGACTCAAACCGGAGTCCTCAGAACTGGGAGGCGGACGTGCTAACCACTCGACTGGCAAATTACCAGTCACGGTAAAATAAACACCGTGCTGATTGGCTAATCTTGGCCAAACAATACGCGAACGCTTCTGTATTAACCGACCACTGTCTGTTTTTGTTTTGTTTTTTTCATTAGGAGTACGTCTAATCAAGAGTGCTCCAGTAATTAATGAACTTTTGTTCACCCCCGACAACACGAGCTGCTTCTATGTCATCTATGACGTGCTTCTATGTGTCTGCAGCCTCCGCATACTCTTAACTTTACGGCAACTGTTTTCCTGCACAATTTGCAAATGATTTTTTTTTTTTTTTTTTTTTTAGCATTATATCTGACCCCTTGTAGCAAAACAGCCTCCACGCGACGAAGCTCACTCCCACTTTGCCGAAGACGTGACAGAACTAGCTGCAGCTCTTGCAGCCTCACACGCTCCGACATTGTTTTTTATGCAGCAGCGAGTGTATGTCCAAATTGACATAACGACGTATAATGCTACGCATTACGTCATCACCTCAATTTCGCGAAAATTTTTATCACCAAAAAAAATACACCGGTAATATCGTAGATATAATTTGGAACACCCCTAATCAGAAGGACGCAAGGGCCACATAATGTTATGAAGAGAAATTGTGTTTAGTCCTAAAAATTGTACTAACAATTTATTTGTGCTTTTGCATATTTAGAAATATGCTACAGTATATAAACCAATTTATTTGTAATGTGGCCGTAGGGTTATTATAGTTTTGGAATTTTTCATTTGAGTTTTTATTTCATTTTGATTTTTGTTTTTTAAATTTAGTCAATTTTCATTAGTTTTCAGGGTGTTTCTGTTAGTTTTTATTAGTTTTAGTTCTTTAATAAATGCTTAGTTTTAGTTGATTGTTAGTTTCAGTATGATTTTTTTTTATTTATTTTTTATGTGTATTACTTGTGCACAATATTTAAAAAACACCATGGAAGCGATGTCATCTGAAGGTGCTTTTCTATTGGCTGTTGCTAAATGACGTCACTTCTGTGTGACATACATTCAATCGTCATTATTCCAGTTTTATCAAAATAAATCTACTAAAAATCATATTTGAAATCATCCCCAAAGGCTCATGCATTAAATTAATTACCAAAGACTAAAACGAATGACCTTTGCTTTAATTCTAGTTAGTTTTGTAAACATAAAATGAAGTTTCAGTCAGTTTTGTTTTGTTTTTAAAAAAAAAAGCATTTTTGTTTTTATTTTATTTCGTTAACGAATTTGTTTTTTGAATTTTAGTTTTAGTTATTTCGCTAGTTTTCGTTAACTAAAATAACATTTTAGGGCACCTGTGTTTTTCGACACCCTCCCTTCTTACTCTGACCATGTGCAAACATTTTTGTTTTAGTTAATTGTGTTAATGCCATTTTTAGCATATGTCGCGGGCCACTGAAAAATGCCGTAGTTTGGACACCACTGTATTACAGCTATAAGTTTCTAGCTTGTTAAAAAGAACACACAGTAATACATATATATATATATATATATGTATATATATATATATATATATATATATATAAATGCGCATAGAAAATTTTGGGGGTGCTATTGTTCACTTTGTTCACACCCTCAAAAATGGGCTATATACGCATCTGACGTGAAGCCAAACTGGACTTGGAATGGGTCAATGTAATGTAAACATGCGGTGGTTGTTGGGATGTTCGTACATGAAGAGGACTTCAACACGTGCGCGTTGTGTGATTGGCACACATAACGCTACCCAGATTTTTATAATCCTCTGACGAGGTAATTGTGGAGTAAAGTGCACTCGGATAATCAGCTGGGCCTTTTGGGACAGATAATGGAAAGGAACATGTGAAGTTTAGATTTCAGACTCAGGAGTTTCTTTAAAAGAAAAAAAGAAAAGAGATTTCTGTGTTTCATTAAACGTGAAGCCGTAATTCTCATACTATAAAAATAACAAAGGGTTCACATTTCTCCAAAGCGAGTAAACAAAGAAAAAAAAAAGGCTGAAAAGATGGCGCGAGCAAAATACTTGGACAAAAGTGCATTGTTGTTGTAACCTTAATGGGGATACAATAATAAGAATTTTCCTCCTCATTATGACCGAGCGGCTGGGCCAGGTCTCTGGTTGCCCCCTCCCCCCCATACCCCTGCCGAGCCCTGGCAAGCCGACGCATCCCCACAGAGATGGCTTCCTTGCTGTGATGAGCTTTTGACAGGCCCCAAAACAGGCCGCTTAATGCTGTGCCAGGCCAGACATGGAGCGGCTGGGACACTGGCAGCTTCTTGGCCCGCACCGTGCATCACGGGCCTCGACCCATTTTACCCCTCCTCTTCCTCTTCGTCCTCCTCCTCCTCTCTCCCCCCCGTCTATCCTCCCGAGCGCCTCCGGATTGTTATGCAAAGCTTTCCGAGCGGAGATGGCGAGCGCTAGTTCAAGCGCAGATGTATGTTGATCAGATTCAATTTCTTATTGCACGCTATGATAAGTAGGCCCAGACTGAGATCGCTCATTTCTATTCTGGGCTCAAGCACCAGGTGTGAGGCTGAAGCCCCAACTAGCAACACTTTGAAACTATCTGGAATAGATTCTAGAGACCTACAGATTATACAGCTTGACAAAATATGTTAGTTAAAATATACTAGTCTAAACTCAGTATTGTATTCTGATTAGTATTATACTGGTGGAATATGAATGGCAGCAAAATGCAGCCATTTTTACCCATTTCAATGGCGGCCATTTTGCCACTTGCTGTCGACTGAAAATGACATCACATTTGCTCAGGGCTCGGGCAACAACCAATCACGGATCAGCTTGCAAATGTCACATGACCAAACTCAGACAACAGGTGAGCCGTGAGCAACTGTGATGTCATTTTCAGTCGACAAGTGGCAAAATGGCCGCCCCTGAAATAAAGAAAAACGGGTGAATTCCACAATCACAATAGATATCAGAATACCTTGTTTAAACTTCTGGGTCTGCATAGGACATATTATTGCAAAGAAAATATTCTCCTGTAAATATCAATACTTTTGAAATGTCCGTCATTTGAAGTACTATATTTTCAGAATTGTACCCGAAAGGAAAATGACAACACTGGGCAGCAAAATAAAGTTAATAAATTGGTTAAATATTAACATAATCTATGAGTGGCAGCCAAAATTCATCTGTGGTTAGAAAAAAAATTCTTAGGATAACAAGTAACATTTTCACAAAAAGTAGTTACAATATCTGTAGACACATTTTTGTGTGTCGAAATACGTTCACAAAGAATTGGAAAGGTGTCTTTAAATAAACTTTAATGTCATTACATACAGTATTTTCAATACATTTTAAATCTCAAAATTGTGTTCAAATACGTTCACAAAAATGTATTCAAATGTTAAGTGTTGAAATTTTGTGGGGGAAAAAAAAGAAAGTATTTTATGCCATAAACAGTGTTAAAAAAAAAATAAAAAAATAAAAAAGGGGCGTTATACCATTGATTTCCACCTATCATGTCTGGAATGTAACTCCTGCAATGAGTGATAATCACTGCCTTATCTCAATATACTTACAAATGTAGTTAAATTCGACAAATTGAGGTTAACTGGACATATCTTCTGCCACCTACTGGAAAGACATTTGATTGTTCGGTCCATAAGTGATGTCAAAAAAAAAAAAAAAGTCTACACACCCCAGTTCAAATATTAGAATTTCGTGATATACAAAATGATACCAAGACCTGTGCAACTAAAGTTGATTTATATTTAAAAAAAAAAAAAAAAAAAAAGATTTGCAAAGAAAAGTAAACAACTGAAATAACGTGGTTACACACCTGCCACTGCTGAAAGTATCTCTGATTAATCCCAAATAAATGTCAGCTGTTCAACTGGGCTTGCCCTGATTTTATTTTTTATTTTATTTTTTCTAAAGAAGGCAATTTTGACTATTTCAAATTGTTCATAATTCCATCCTCCTTGTCTAAGACCCCAGTTCCAGCTGAAATAAAACAGCCGCAAAGCATCATGCCGCTACCACCAAGCTTCACTATATGGCCTCCTTTTGGTGAGGAACAGTGTCATGTTTGCGCCAAACATACATTTTGCCAAAAAGTTTAACCACAACTTTGTTGGACCAAATATTTTCCCACGTTTTGGAGATTTTGATCATTAGACTTGACGATCCTGTGATGTGACAAACTACATCTTACAGCGGCCAGTCTGTCAAATTCCCTCACTGCTGCACAGCTTTTGGACCAACTAAAACGTAATAACTACAGTCTTGATGACAGCTCCTACAACCAGATTTTTGGCAGGGCTGAGAACATGAGCTGCACTGCCATCTAGCGTTTATCTGGTGCTACTGCAATGCATCTGCTGCACAAGTGACGACACCAGGATAAATCGTCCCAGATTTTTCCTATTTGTGGTCCATTTTGTGGCTTGTGAATTGTAAACATTAGTCCAAGGAGAGGGAAACACTAAATGCGCGTCGGGGCATTGTTAACCTCCGCCGTCGCTTGATTTAGTGGACTTGTTTGAAGAAGAATCCTAACAGTGTTTAAAAAAAAGAAAAAAGAAAAACGAAGAATGTGCGTTGCATTGCACAATAACTACAAGCATGTGCTGTCTTCCTCAGGCAGGAAAGTCTTTGATGATCAATGTCACAGTAAATGCACGCAGACAAACAAAAGAGCTTTGGGGAGGATGGATGACATCTTGCTGTTGTCGTTCACACAGTCGGGCCTGCAGACGACATTTCCAAGTGTGAAACAAACAATTGTCACACTTGACTAATTTAACACATGTAAAGTCAAATACACAATAAATGCAGCTGCCACACACGACTGAAGCTTTGAGGGGCGAAAACATCTGAGACGGCAGAAACATTTGTCCGAAAGCCCGCGAAAAGAAGACAGATAAAATCTGCTTGAAGAAAAGTCCAACATGATCCTTTCACCGTTAATTTTAAAGCTCTGTTACTCATTTAAATAAAATAAAATAAAAAAATAAAATAAAATAGCTTTAAAAGAACGCGCCGGCACAATAGATATCATATTTCAGTTTATGATCCAAAGAGATGTCTGAGATACTCCGTGGCTTCTATTTCATTTGCTTCTCCCATGTAGGCATGAAAATTTAGTAGCTTCTCTCGAACCCTGTACATAAATCACGTTCAATCCGGATTTTAATTCAGGGTAAACGTGAATTATTTTTACTAGATTGTAATGTATGATTTTTGCTTCATCTCATTAATCCAGCATAAGTCTTTATGTAAACAAAAATGAGACTTTCCAAAAAAAATAAAAAAAATACATATTTTTTGGGAGAGGAAGTGTAAAAAAAAAAAAAAAAAAACTGAGATAATGTGGATGCACAAGTGTGCACACCCTCTTAAAAATGGGAAGTTGACTGTGTTCTGAATTAACCAATCACATTCATATATCAATCAGTGCCTGTGTTCACCACAAATAAAGTTCAGATGTTCTGGCAGGCTTTTTATGACATTTTGCTGATCACATCTTACAGCACACGCAATAATCTTCACATAATTTCAACAGGATCAAAGAGATCCCATTAGTGAAAGATATTACTCAGGAGAATGGTACAAAAGTCCTATTTAATTAGGGATGCCAGTACGAGTACTCCACTCTTGAGTAGTCACTGATACCGATACCAAGTACCAAGCCCAACATACATTTTGATACATATATATATCTATATATCCCAATATAGAATTTGTCCTTAAGATTGCATGAAATGAATGGCCATTTTATTGTACCATTTTCAAATTCCTCATCCCTGATTCCTGAAGAATGGCCACAAGAGGGAGGCTAATACAATATCGGCGCCTTTTGCAAGTACTAATAACTTGAAATGAGGCCCGATATCAGTACCATCTCTTTCTCTAATATTAATAGTGGAAATAATTTTGAAATGATTCATCTTGGTCTCGTTTTTTTTTTTTTTTTATATTACAAAAGAAAACTGGCAAATGAACGGGGGTGTGTAGACTTTTGATATGCACACCGTATACTGCAACTGGTGTCTTTGTTGAAAGTGGTTGCAGTTTACAGTTGTGTTGATGTTACGTACATATAATGATCTAGACCAGGGATGGGCAATCTCGGTCCTCGAGGGCCACAGCCCTGCAGCTTTTGCAAGTTTCCCTCTTCCAACACAAGCTGTTTCTAATCAATGGGATTGTTATCAGTCTAATGCAGAGCTTGCTGATGAGCGGATCATATATCAGCTGTGTTGGAGAAGGGCAACATCCAAAACCTGCAGGGCTGAGGCCCTCAAGGACTAAGATTGCCCATCCCTGATCTAGACAGCAAACACACCCATTTTAAAGTCCAACTTTTTATACCAAGTATTCAGTTCAAAGTTTAAATATAACCAAAGCCCTCTATACATAAATTGATCAAGTTATAGAAAGACCCAACTCTCATTTCACTATTTTAAATCGGTTTCAAGTGCAGAGAATTTCTCTGGCTTTATGCCGAACTGTTCTCGTAGTCTGTTGTTGTCATCAGTGGCAGCTGTGTGCTTTGTCAAGAACAAATCCTGTTTTGAGAAACTTGCCATAAATTGTACTACGCGTTGGAACAGTGTGACGGCCATTCAGCTTTTCAAACTCAAGTGGCGGACAGGAAAAACGTCTTGCCAGGCGGCAATTTTCCAGAGCTCCAACGTCAGTTGGCGAATCATGGGAAAGGGAACCAACGATATGCTTACAAAAACAGCAACGCATGAGCTATCAGGTGCTGATGGCCTCGTGTCTGCTCAAATCACAACAGAAACGAAATAGAAATAAAGGAAGTGTGACTTTTTGCTTACGGGAAAGTGGTTGGAACTGGTCAATTTGGGTGGAAAAAAGAAAGTTTTAAAAAAAGAAGACTCATTCCTATAAGTGGCTTCTCTTAAAAGGGGAAGTCAGGTTAAAATAAAATTGTGTTCATTATTATGTTATGTTCCTTTTGAAATTTTCACACGCTTAAGAAAAATCCAAACAGTATTGTCTCTCACATAAAAGTCATCGCCAACATCTGCTTGGAAAGAAAAACGCAGTGCATGAAATTTTGACAATTCCTCAGTTTAAAAAAAAACAAAACATGAGTGATAGAAATGATAAAAATGGGGGAAAACAGTTTCACTTGACTCACATCTTGTGCAATAGGTGGAGGGCGGGTTTGCGCATAGCTTGGAACCTCATCTGCACATTGCTGCTGCGAACTACATTATTTCATCTCCTCGTGTGCCCCCAAAAATATGACAAGTGGAAAAAAAGTATGAGCTCAGCCTCCTCAAGTTGGCAGATATAATCCAATCACGGTGCCGAGGGCCCAACCTGATGCATACATCATACTTTCTATCTAATTTAAGCGCGAGCTGACTGCTCTTGATCATCACATTCCACTTCCCGCTCCAAAACATCAAATCATTCCTATTCCCGCGTGACGTGCAATTTTCGGACGCGAGAGCTGGAGCAAATCACTTGCAGACTACTTCACGGGGTGCGAGACAAGAGGCCCGGGGACCCGAGTTGAAGTATAAACAACCTCATCAGCGGACAATGTGAACGCTTTGATAGAAAGCGTGTGAACGGTTCCTTCTTAACGACAAAAAAAGTGCCCCATAATTGGGAACAGTCACCGAGGTGGGCTGTGATTAATTCCCAGCACAATGAGGATCCTCTGCGGAGCCCGTGTTGTTATTGGACGTCATGCACGCGGGCCACTCTGGAGCCTATCAGCAATCAGCAGGATGATTTCAGCAACCTAAAGGTTATCAAGGGGCATCTTTTAGACGTCACTCTGACCTGAGCGATACGCTCTTCGCATCAGGTTGTTTGAATTAACGTGGTGAGTGCCAGATGAAGGATGACGGGAAAGGTACCGGCTGTAGCTTGGCACATCTTATCTCCCACATATTAGCAAAGGCGAAAGACCCTATTTGCCATGCTGCCCGCCCACCGCGGCCAACAACAACACCGTTCAAATGCAGTCCAGATGTTTCAATAATATTTCACTCCCTCCTGGAACGACCGTTATCGAGCGTGCCACTGATCTCTGCGTGATAACGCCTCACGTGATCTTAGACAAGCAGCGCCATCATCTGCGCCGCTCCACAGGCTTATACCAACCTGCATATTTGCACTAAGCAAACACTATAAAACGACATTTGAACTACAGTCGAATATTTGTTGTAACTCAACATTCCAATGTTTTTTTGTTTTTGTTTTAACTCAAAGTTTGTTCTTATCCCTTCTTAGAGGAAACACAGGCATAAGGAGCGATGGGGCCAAGGAAAAAAACAAAAACAAAAAAAACAGCCAGTGTCTTAAACATAGAAATGTTAATTTTGGAGTGAAAGGTCATGCGATATGACTTCACCTGGCTTTCAAATTTGGACTTTTGTCACTGATTTATTATTGTTTGTGTGCAAATAAAAACTATTAGGCAAGAAAAGCAGTTTTGGTTAACCATTTGTTGTGCCAGAACTTTCTGATGCTAATGATTTCGATCCTTATTTGAATACGCTTGACGCCATTTTCATTACCAGTTGTGTTTATTTTAAACAACATAGTTTTTCGCAAAGTTTTGTGTCATTCAAAGTCCATCGCCCTTAAAGAGGAAGTCAACCCAAAAAATATTTTGATAATATGTTCTATGCAGCCCCTCTAGTCTAAAATACAGTATTTTGGTTAATATTACATTAGCGGAATATCAGTTAAGCAGAAAAATCCAGCAGTTTTTATCAGTATCAGAAGGCGGCCATTTTGCCACTTGCTGTCAAGTGAAAATGACATCACAGTAGAGGTAAGATCGAACCTAAACAATCCAGCCTGACCCGACCAGGCCCGCGGGCATTAAAACCCGACCCAGCCCGAGCCCGACCAATTAACTTGATTTGCAGGCCCGAGCGCGAAGCAAACCCGAAATTTCAATTTATCCCATAGTATTTTTGGCAGAAAAAAACGCAAGATTTTTTAAGGTTAAAATAATCTACATATTTTTATGATCATGATAAATACATTTGCACAACGAAATAACGCTGGAACACAGAATAAGACGCCAGACAAAGAGAGTGAAAGACAGATCTTGATGCGCACTCGCTTAATTACGCGGAGAAATACTGTACACGTGTGGATTCCACACATCGTTTTAGTATACATTTTTATAAAAATATATTTATTTAAAAAAAAAAAAGTCAGCAAGAGAGAAGCACGGCTCGACCCGACCCGAACCTAATGATTGACATTTTAGGCTCGGGCTCGGGCTCGGGCGAAAGATCTTACCTCTACATCACAGTTGCTCAGGTCTCAGCTAACAACCAATCACAGCTCAGCTTTAGAAAACAAATGAGCTATGATTCCTGAGCAAGTGGCAAAATGGCCGCCCCCTTAGATGTTGCCGCATAACTCATATTTCACAAACGTAATTAATCAGAATGTCATGTTTAGAGTAGTGAGGTCACATATAACATATCCTGGTCAAGAAATGTTACAGGTTGACTTCCCCTTGAAGGAACAAGCAGGTCTTTCTCCCATCTGACCGTCCAGGATCAGTCTTCCTCCGAGGACGGCTGCGCTCCTTCATCGTGAACCTCTCTGTAGGCCGCCATGGGGCCTCCGTCGGGAATGTAGCTCCCCATGGAAATCTTCAATCCCTCGGACAGTTTCTGTGCTGCCAGCTTGGCCTGCAGCTCCTGTCGTGAACCACAACACAGGACTAGGCTCGACACGCTAGGTTCAATGCGGGGCCCGAGGATGAAGAGGGTGAAATTACTTGCTAACTTGGTGCACAGGTGTCCATGATTATGAGCATTACTTTGTTAGAAACAACATGCAGACTCTTTGAATGCAGGTTACATGCTGCCCTCTAGAGCTCTTGGAAGTATATGACATCTTCCTGCCCACCCAAGATGTTCAAATGTCATAAATCGACTTCATTTAATAATAAATAAATAAATAAATAAATAAATAAATAAATAACTATTTTATTATAATACAAGATTACAATTTGATAAATTTGAAATTTAACAATGTCTAAAAATCTTAGCTTTCTTAACTACAAGAAAAAAATATATGCACTTACTAACAGTAAATGTGCTTTTTATCTTATAAGTTACAAGTTAGGGCAGCGAAGCTCAACTGGTTGGTGGGACCCAAAAGATGGCCAACAGCACTACACTTTGCTTAAAAACAGGACATATTTGCAAATACTATTTTTGAATACCACATTTTCTCCATTGTTCTTAACCTAAAATGCTCCTTCCATGTCTGTTAAAATTGCTTCTTTTATTTTATATAACTTTTTTGATTGGATGTACAAATTGGCGTCCCGCTGCAAGAGACTGATCTGCTAAAATATAGTGTGTAATATGTGGTTAAACAATTGAGCAAAATAATACATTTTACATGGTTTTACGGTGCACAAGAAATTATTTGACAAAACAAGTCATTTGATCATGTATAGTCTATTTTCATAATTAAGTGACCATTTTGCTGTCCACCCTGTCATAATTTGTTAACTGCCCCTTTAAGAACCCCTCTTATGTTGGTAGTGACATTTCTAGAGACCAATTGTCGAGTAAGTATTTAAATTTATGTTTTATAATTTTTCTCATATAGTTTACATGCTGTTAAGCTTCTACCCAGTCTTAGTGGAATATCAAATCCCAAATTAGCCACAGGTACATACATATATCATAAATATATTTCTGTATTTCTGTCAAATATAACACAATATACTGTATATACAGTATACAGCATTGGCCAATTTTGGATTAATATTTTTGTGTCTCAGCAGTCATGAACCTCACTCCACGTCACTGACAGGTAAGGCAGAAACTCAAATCGCTTAAGAGATATGAAAAATTCATTTAGTTGTAGCAGATGATGAATTGTATTTGTTGATGTTGGTAAAGAAGTACATAGAGAAAATGTGTGACGCCTGCAAGAATGGACTAACCTGTTGTCTCTTAGTTTGTGCTCTCAGGAGGTCAGCAGACTCTTGCAGAGACAAAAGCTGTGCTGGAGTGTGGTGGAGAGGAGGCAGCTTTGCGGCGGTGATGTCATCCAAGTGCTTTTTGTCACGCTCCCTCCGGGCCTGTGCGGAGAGCGGAGACGAGCCTTCGGACGACTGGCCGGGTGATGAGGAGCCAGATGGGGAGTTGCCGCCTCTAGTTGGTAGCCTGAAAAGACACAAAAGGAAAAGCCAAGGTTATTGAAGGACATTAAAAATCCGTTATGTTTCAATAACGACTGATCGGATCTGCTCACTGGTTTGTTTTGAATTTTTGCCTTCCGGGTGTCTCAGAGTCCTCGCTCCTTTCCAGGACGGTTACAACGTGAGGCTTCTTTGGTGTGTGCTTCCTGAGAAAGTAATTGTCCGTTGCAGTGCTTTTAACAGGATCCTTGCCTTGGTCGTCAGTGCTATTGGAGATTGTGACCCGCTCCAAGGCCTCCGCAAGGTCGCTTTCTTTTGTCCCGACAGAGTTCAGGGAGGCCCCAGGGACAGCCGTCGTCTCCATGGTTTTAGCAGTGTCGTCTTCCTCCTCCTTCCCATCAAGGAAGACAGGCGAGGCGTCAGTCCGTTGTGACGTGGCTGCTTCATTTTGCATAGCACGATGCTGCCCCGTGAAGGCTCGCTGATACTTGGAGTGAAATTCCGTTCTGGCTGCTGACACCAAACTCTGCTTCTTCTCCTCTTCATCACGGCGTTCAATGGCGACGCGTATCTTCTCCGCAAAGTCCCTTAATCGCTTCCCTTTGTCAGGAAGCGATTGTATTAATTGCCTGCAAACAACAAAAACACAACTTAATATTCAAACAAATCAATGTTAATATGTCCATGTGAGTTGCAAGTATTTTTTTATCCACATGGGGTCGCCATCCTCAAGCCCTGTACACCTGATAATGAGGCCCTACAACTGGCTGATGATAACCATTCAATACTGGTTGCGAGACAAATTTTTTAATACAATTTTAAAGATGTCAATTTGTTACATATTTAAAATGAACAACAGGTGCTGCATTTTGAAATTATTTTATGAGAACTTATTGTCGCAGTTTGTAGGACTCTGAATCATTTTATTACATGACAGGCTGCCAAGTGCGGCAACACCTGTCTGCGTTTAATTGCGAGGCCAACCTGTTTTGTGGTGCTAAAAAATAGTGACACGCCCCATTGTGGAAACATATCGTTATATTTTTAGTTTCGAGGGATTTTATTGTCTGCATTTGTATGTTCTCCCTATGCTTGTGTGTTTTTTCCAGCCTTCTCCTTCATTCCAAAAACATGCATTG
Organism: Festucalex cinctus; assembly: GCF_051991245.1. Taxonomy (NCBI): domain Eukaryota; kingdom Metazoa; phylum Chordata; class Actinopteri; order Syngnathiformes; family Syngnathidae; genus Festucalex; species Festucalex cinctus. The sequence goes on from NC_135414.1 coordinate 7,655,149, forward strand.
AAGCTTCACTGAAGCCTCTAGATTAAATAGTCCATAACTGTGAATGTCCAGGGGCTAACCCACTTCTCACCCATAGTCAGCTAAGGACAAGTGCTATAGTGAAAATGGATAGAGTGATGGATTTATGGTTATTTGGTTGTTGTAATCTCTTGATTCTTAGAATAGCATCTTTTAACACAGTGATTTGCACTTACTGTGCTGCAGGTGAAACCTTCTCTAAAATTTTGAATGCACATAATCCAACTGTTCAACATTTGAGGACATAGTTTTTGCATAACTTGCTCTCTAACAAAAAACTCAACTACAAAATTCATGACCATTGTTTGACCCATTGGTCTCCTGGTTCAATTAGAAATGGTATTATAGACAATCCTCTTCTTCCCGCGGTTCTTTTTTTTTTTTGACATCATGAGACCAATAATGGAGTTTAATCCATGAAAATGTCCAAAGACATACACTGCCTTTCTGTGACTGGTCCAGTCTCCGTTTCTCTGTTGCAACCAGATCACATAACAGAATAGCTGTCTATTTTTTTAAGTAGCTATTAGTGACACTTTTGGTCTACTAGTACACAATTAAATTTCCTAAGGAACTTTTTAGGTCCAACTAATAGGCATGTTTACGCAGTAGCAGTAGCGTCAACGTGACCAGTAGAAGTTTTACCTGAGTAGTAACATTGTTGTACTTGTGTGTCGTGGAAAACAGGTCACAAGTAAAGCACAATAGTGTGCTGAACTGTGAGGACAATGAGTATACTAGTAGTACTCAAGTACTGTCATGGATCTGGAGATGGATGGATGGATACGGACACCAAATGTTCAAACGGCATTATTCCACATCCATTTCATTCTACTACTTCCAGCCTGTGTGTGAGGATGTCAAATCCACTTCTTAGGTCTTACTTGTCAGAGAGTATGTTGTTCTGTCGCAGTAGTAGTTCCTGGAGCTGCTGTCTGCTGTGCTTGTTTAAATCTCCAACCTGTCCCTGGCGCTCGGACATCCTGGCGAGCTAAACAAGCTTAGCCACAGACGCTCTCTAACATCGGGAACACGCCACCTTTCTCAACGCGGCATTTCTCACCAAACAAATAGTCGCCCGTGAATATGAAGGAGTTCTAAGCCGTTGGGTGCAGGAGAAATTTAAATAAACCCAATTAAAAGGACCATGTGTAGTTGGAATCGGAGGGAGAACATTTCAAAGTGGGATTCTTCTTCTTGGGTGGAAAATAAGGGCACGTTCAAACACGATTGGGGAGTGTGTTCGATCGCCCTCTGCAGGCCAGATGTACGGTACGCTACCTTTCGATTTTCAAAGTATTTATTACTCTGAACTGAATAGAGGAGGGGTAGGCAAACAATTCCATCCATCCATCCATCCATTGTTCTTCACATGGGTCGCGAGGGCGTTGGAGCCTATCCCAGGCAAACAATTTATTAAATCTAAATACTGTACTATGTAAAATACTTAAAATAATATCATGAGTCATGCTTATTTTTTATTTTATTATTTATAACAATTTTAAATTGAATTAATGTAAAAACAAATTATTTAACAAAACAAGTGAAACGGTTTTTAAAGATGTGTTTATTAAATATGTTAAATTAGATCTCTCTAAAATAACACATTTGCTCAAATTACCTTTAAACTCTTTGACTGCCACACGTTATAAAAACAAAAAACAAAAAATCCACAGTGCCAGCCGCTTTTGAGCATTTTAACTCATCTTTCAAGGCAAAAAGAATATTGTTTGCCTTTACTACATATACAATGTTGCTACTAAATGAAAGATCGCATTCCATTCATCGGAATTTTACTAATCATTATTAAACGTCTTTGGCAGTCAATTAATTATCAATAATTTGAAGACACTGCTCATTTTAATGATTTATCACAATAATTGCAAAAAATAATGACTTAACAAGATGGGAAACAGATAACGGTGACAATGTCAATATGAAACACTTTATTTCTATAAATCGTGTTTACATTTTCAAATGATTGCTTCAACAAAATCAGAAACAAATCATATTGTCCCGTCAAAGGTGAGTTAGTTTTAGAACATGCCCGCAAGCTACCCGTGTGGCCCTTGCGGGGGATCTGGTGCCTGAAGGCACCACAATGATGACCCCTGATATAAATGCTCAATGGACTGAATTATATTATGGAGCAGGTCGTATGTGGCTCATGGGCTATACTTGCCCAACCCTGGCATAGCATAATAACCTACCAGTGCTTTATATACAGTAAATAAGTGTATATTTTCATTTTTTTAAATGGGCATAGATTCAAATAATATAAACAAAAGTACTGTATACAACTGATTTACCAGGTAGGCAAGATAATTGTACAGTGCGACTGTTTACAGTACAATTTAAATACAAACATTGAGTAATGGTTACAACACAAGTCTGGGTATAGTTTAAAAAATATCAATAGAGTCAATACCAACATTAGGGTTGAGTATTCAATGTATCGTCACTGGTAAATGGAGGTCTGGTTACTACAACTGTATGGCATGGTCTTTAATTAGCAGAGGTTGCTCTCATTATTTTTTTTTATCAACAATATAATCTAAAAATGCCCAGTTGTATGTTATATAACTTTTAATATAGATTCCCACCACAAAGGCACATATATGTCAATAAATATATTGTGCATAATGTAAAAAAAAAATAATAATAATTTTTTTTAATACAGAGCCAATATACATTTAAAAAAAAAACAAAGAAAAAGAAAATATACATAAAAAAAAACCTTTTTTTTTTTTTTTTTTTTTTTTAACTCCAGTTCATTTGAGCAGTGTGGGCTACATTTATTGTAAACAATCAAAACAGTCCTTAAGATTATTTACAAATATGACTCATAATATGAGATTTATATACACATACAGAATATGATTTTATATCATAGTACTTTGTACAAACATCAACCGGAATTATATTTTCAAAAAGTGGGACAAAGAAATGAGAAACAATCAAAGTAAACATACAATGCAGTTTTGTCGTATGCTAGCTTTTGATAAGAAGCTAGCAGCTAGCTTAGTACAAAGGCTTGAAACGTGGGTCACCATTGAACCTGGAAGAAGAAAACGACTATTAATACCTCAAAAGATGTTATAATGGCCTGTATTTTGTGTATAAATAACAGCTTTTCTGTAACTTGTACATTATTGTAAGGCATACAAAATAAAGTGAGGTTTTGGCAGGGAAGGGTAAAGATGTTCCAGCCAGTAAAACAATAGGTAATGACAGCGTTTAAGTGCTGAGATTTTGGTAAAAAAAAATAAAAAATAAAAAATAAAAAGAATAAAAATGACTACAGTATACTGAAAATGTTGTATCCTCTCCAATCACTCTGTTGTGATATTTGCTGTTATTCCCATTAATTTCGTGAATGGTGTATCAAGGTACGGAAGCCTCGACCTTGCTCTCCTTAAGGCAGTCGAACTTTCATCTTGGTCCAACGCCGTCTGAATGTCTGTCCCAGCGTCCACCTCGTCTATGGGCCGGCTCTCGTAACTTTGCGATTCCGATGACATTCGGGTGAAGGAGTACGTTCCATTCTGGGGCGTCGGGTTGGCCTCTAGGAAGCGGCTGTACTCAACGGGCGTGTAGCGAAGTAAACTAGACTCCACCCTGCTGGGAGGAGGGGTGTTAAACTTGAACGTTGTTCGATGAAAATCCGTTGTGAGGAAGAGGGAAGGACGGCGGATAGGTGGTGCGTCGGGTTCTTCTATGGGAGATGATGGAGGTGGTGTGGGAGATGATGGAGGTGGTGTGGGAGATGATGGAGGTGGTGTGGGTGATGATGAAGGTGGTGTGGGTGATGACGGTGGAGTGGGTGATGAAGGCAGTGGGGGTAGTGGATGTTGTGTGGGTGATAAAGGAGGTTCAGGGGGTAGAGAAGCGTACATGCATGGTAAGAGAGGATCAGGGGGTGGTGGAGGGCGTATTTGTGGCGGAGGAGGGATGACAAATAAATGTTCAGATGGGAGTTGTTCTAAAATAGTAGGAAGACGAGTTGATTCATGCAGAATAGGAGATTCAACATCACACCTTGGTACTTCTTCAACTCTGTTTGAACAGTCACACGTTAAACCAATCAAGTCCTTGAGCGAAACACTACACTCAACGTTGCTTCTTACCTTGGGAGAGAATTGTTGTAGACTAGTGCTGTCTTGCCAAAGTCCAAATCATCTTCATCACTACTCTGTGAGGACATAAAATACTTGAGCTTGGCTTCTAATTCATTATTCTAGGAAAAGGAAAACAAGAAACAAGACTGTTATAATCATGCAAAGACGACACCGACAACCATTGCTCAAAGTTCAGGCACTCAGCACCAAAAGAACCGTTAACCGCACGAGCCCGTATTGAACATGCAGTACACTTACACACACCCAGAGTCTTACCTCACACTCTACAATTGCAATTCGGTCCAGCAGTTCTGAGATGAACATGTCCTTTTCAGCAACTTGAGCTCGTAGCATTTGCACCTTCATCGTTTCAAGACGAAAACACAGATAATCATAAGATACAATTAAAAAGTTTGTTGGGATTATCCTGGCCAGTCCTGTGGATTAGTGGTTACTACTAATGAAGAAGAAGTTGCTGGAAGTGAAACAGCCTTAGCAATATGCAGTTAACGTGTTGCCATTTTTTTGTGCAATGTCTCCAATCAGGACTATCCAAACTTGATTGATTCTCTCTCCCTGTGTCCAAATTCACAAGGCTGGGTCCACCGAAGGCCAAATTTGTCGGCCGAATGACGTCACCCCCGCCGCGACTCAACAGCACGTACGGACTTACATGTGAATGGATTGTCAATGCTGCTTGTCAGTTGACCAGATTAGTGAATTTGGACCCAGGGTCTGATTTGTAGGGATGGTTACCACTGTTACAAAACAAATTTTAACTAAATACATACTTTGGTATGATTGTTTTACAACCTGAAAATCCCAACATTTCAGAGGAAGTTTTTTAAAAATCAGCAATTGTTCACATTATTTTGCAATGAAAACAAAAATGAAGCAAATGCAGCAATGCGTGGCTCCGTTGGTTTTCTTTCATCTGTGTTTGTTACTAATATACTGTTTATACTGTTAACTGTTTCACCCCACGGCCTATTATAACTGACTTGACATGAGAAGCGACAGGACAAATTGAAAAACTGTCGCCAATATATTCTGAAAATTGATTTACAGTGAATTACACTGAAAAACCTTTTGAGTGATATTTGCTTGGAAAAAATTCTTTTCACTCCGAAATTCTGAGTACCGTAAGTATTATAAGGAGAGTTCTTTTTTTTAAACAATATATTTATTGGTTTTAATTCGAACACAGAACAAACTCAACTGAGTGAAATACCCAAAACTTACACTAAAGCAGAAAAAAATCAAATAAAATCAAATAAAAAATGATACAGAAAATATGTCAAAATAAATCCTTAAAATAATGAGAGTTCTTGAATAAATTTTACTTGCATATTAGTACATTATTAAAAAAAAAAAATTTTAATCACTGAATTGTACTCTCTTCATTAGGAGTTTCTATAGATAACTAAGAAAATGGTAAGAGGGCTTTTTTTTTTTATAGAATGTAGTATTATTGCACAGTGTGGGAAATAATTGTGAGTTTAAATTGACACTGTACTATTGTTTACACTCTACCAGAGTTAAATATTTTGTTATTATTAACATTTATAGTGTTAATGAATGCAACTCGTTTTGAGTGTTAAAAACACTGGATGGATTTTAACACTACACACAGTTGTTTTAAACTCCACCTCAGTGTTAAAAAAAAACACACCTTCAAAAGAGATGTTTTAACTATATATAATATGGACCAATATAGACATATTACCACTGCTGATCTTGCCTTGCAATGTGTGTTCCTCGTCATAAAGTAAACAATGTGAAATAATTGTGTTCATTTTGTCTGTTTCTTAGCGGCAGTTTTTGCTCTCATGCCACACGCAGAAGAACATTTGCTGCAGTGTGTCTATTTTACATTCTGAAATAATTTGTGCTATTTGTGGTGGTTTCAACAGCCACTAAACATACTTTGCTGCTGTTTGTTGCTCACTGTTTGTCATTGCAAACCTGAACCGTTTACAAATGACTCACTAAATGGTGCCTCTTTTTTTTTTTTTAATTTAATTTTAATTGGCAATTAAAAAAAAAAAAGCCAAATTTACAGGATATATACAAGTGTGAAAAATGTCCGTGCACTGTCTCAAATTTTAGCGGCAAAATGCGACCATTTTGGGGCGGTCTGTAACCCTGTCCAGCATTTTCATTCTTTTTACGGCTAATGAAATTAATCGTCTCTTTCCTCAGAAAACAAGGATCACACAACCTCAAATGACCTCTCTCACCTCCTCAATCATCTCTTTGACCTTCCGCTGTTGGCAGAAGACCATGTCGTTTAAGTGTCTGATTCTCTCTCGAAGATCTCCGGCTTCACTTTGCAGCTCTTGGGACCTGCGGACCACCAGCAGCCATTGTTAGCTCCAACTGATCTGAGCTGGTGTCGCGCTCACCACAACAAAAGTCGGAAAGCAGTGTTTACCAAACATTGCATTTCCTCTTTGGACACAGATCAGATATTCAGCTTGTTGTCGTCCCTTTTTTGGACATTGGCGGGATACCTTTTGGCTGGAGGTCCATCTGTTGTGTCACTCCTATCCAACATGCGAAGACGCCGTTCACATTCCTGCAGTTTCTGGTGGAGTTGGCTCTTTTCCTGTAGGATCGGTCATATTATTATCATGCATGTCATAAGTTGTTTTTTCTTGTTGTTTTTTTTGCAATGGTTACCGTTCCCATGCAGTCGACCAGCCGCTCAAGTTCACCGATCCTCAGATCCCGCTCAGCGATTTTAGCCTCTGCGAGCCTGATATTCATCTCAGCTTCCTCTAGTCGTCTGATGTAGTCGTCCAGTTGTGCCTGTGTAAGCAAATACATTAAAAAAAAAACATTTTGCTCTGGCGTTTGTTTGAAATTGTTCTTAGGAAGCACTGATATGTGTCTATTGGCAATAGATGTAGCACATTGATCAAAAAGTAAACAGTGCAGACCTGGAGTATTTCAATCTCCTCCCTGTGTTTCCTTTGCTCTTCTAGGAGCTTTTCCTGGTAGTCCCTTTCGAGTGTCATTGAGAGCTCCATGAGGGCTTTACTGTTGGCCTCCCGTGACGATTCCACCTGGACAGCAAAAAAATAAATAAATAAATAAACTGAGCTGATTGTGGACTGATTATAATGGTGGATGGTGAAGTGCTTTATACAAGCGTGTGATTAAAAATGTAGTAGGAATGGAAAAATGTTGATTTGACTTGACTTCTACCTATGTCCCAGATATCTACAACAGAATGTGGTGTGCCGAGCTGCTCAGTACACATGTAAACAATGTGTCTGTGTGTTCCGAGTATAATCTTTCCTCACAAAATGTCGCACAACTAGTCCAACGTCTCTTATCGACAGTTCCGAGCAGGCCGACTTGTCACACCAGCTACAAGTGACAACAGTTTCCATGAATGTGTCAGAGCAGGTACTTCCACAGTGATGTCACGCAAACATCCTACCTGAAGTCTGAGCGTTTGGTTTTCCGCATGCGCTGCGGCCAGCTCTCTCTCCTTGTCTCTGAGCTGTTCCTGCGTTGTCTCGCAAGTGCTGCGCAAACTCTTCAACTCTTCCCCTGTGTCCACTCGATTCTGACAGTTCTCCAGAAGGGATTTCTGCAAGGGCGACAAAATTGTTCCAAGCGTAGAACTATGTCTAATATGTCTTTACAGGTGCAAGGATACAGTTTGTTACCTGCAGGCCGATATTGGATGATATAAGGGAGCTGTTCATCTGATCAAATCTCTCCATTGCGGCTGTGCGGATCCTCACCTCTGACTCCAGACTTCTGCGGCGGGAGTTGGCAGTCTGTAAAACACACGTATTGACGTTTAGCAAATTATTTGCAGCTTCATTGATGGCGATGCAGTAGTTAGTGGTGAGGGTAATCTGAATTTTTGGAATGGGTCATAGATCATCCCCATATATTGTCACAGAGGAATATTAGGGTGGCAACATCCACGTCTCAGCATGACGTACAGCATGTCTGTGGGCAGTGCACATGAGCGAAAACGCGCTTTCGAGCACTACGGTTGGAAGAGGGAATATTTGGCCAGCTAAAAAGCAAAACTGTTAAAGGGATACTTGACTCATTGAACAATTTTCAGCAGTGAAAAGTTAATATTTTGTCCAGAATGAATTTGATAACTTCTAGCTTCTGTTGTGAATACAGTCACAATCGAAGTTATTTAAATATCAATTTAATATATTGAAATATTGAGCTTACAAAATCTGCCTGTTATTGTACTTTTTCCGAAAAAGGCTTCATAGTCGAACAAATGAAAATTCCAATTTGATCAAAATGGTACACAGCCTCATTCATTCAATTATTCAAAGACATATTGAACCGGAGGGTACTCAGTACTCAGGTCTGGAGAGGTTTTCCTTTTTGGTTTAAAATAGCTTACTTCAACTTCCAGGATCCCTTGTCATAGAATCCATGTTTTTCTTGCTTTTCCCTAGTAAATCCATCTGTATTATATCGTACCAGCTAGCTAGTGCTAAGCTAACCTATCATCTCCGGCTCAGCATCCAAGTGACTGAACTCGCCTTCATTTGCTGCTGTGATACTGTGAGAGGCCAACAGTGAATTAACAACGACAAAGTTGTTGATAAACCGCTTAGATGTGCTTTATTGACTGACTCCTTAAGGTAAACAGTATCACAGCAGTAAATGAAGGTGAGTTCAGTCACTTGGACGCTGCACCGGAGATAATAGGTTAGCTTAGCGCTAGATAGCTAGCTGGTACGATACAATACAGATAGATTTACTGGGGCAAAGCAAAAACGTGGATTCTATGACGAGGGATCCTGGAAGTTGAAGTAAGTTGTTTTTAAACCAAAAAGGAAAACCTCTCTGGGCCTAAGTACACTCCGGTTCAATAACAGTTCACAACAGAAGCCCGTATTTCACTGAACAGCGAAAGTGTGTACGAACGTAGTGAATATTGCGTTTTCATCAAGGTGGCAAACGGTCAGAAAGACGTTCACCAGATGTTCTCCAACAGTTTCAAGAAATTTTCACTTTCTTGCTGACAAGAAAAACTGTTGGCGACCTTTTGCAACCTGAACAAACCTTGACGAAAATTCGTACTCGCAAAACTTTGACGGCTATTGAGATAGAGGCTCGAGAGTGCGTTCTAAAACAGTTGATGCATGTCTTACTTTTATTTCCTGTGACATCTTCTGCACAGATTGCTGCATGCCACCAAACTGGCCATACATGCGCTCTCTGACCTTCTCCAGAGAATCTCTCACCTGTATAAACGCACCGAGAGAAAGCAAGCCGATAAGATCCGTTATCTGACAACCAAACGAGCATATCACAACAATACGCTTTGCGTTGGTCCTCGGCTCACCTCCCTGATGTACTTCATCTCATCATGAAGGTGACTGACGGTCCACTCTCGCGCCATCACATGCTGCTGTCGGTCAGGGTTGTTACTCTGAACCACGCCGTACATTTTGGCCCCGCGATGCTGCAGCGAGGGCTCGGGCTGCCCATTGGTCATGTCACCCAGGTGCTGAGGGAGACAAGAACGCAACGCTCAGGTTTCCTTTCGGCTGGGACGGTCAGTGTGCGTGTGTGTGCGCTTAAGCCTTTTGACCTTTTATTCCATAACCTTAAAATTCAGGTTAACCCACCTGTTATGTAGCGGGTCAGTTTGACCCGTTACATTTTTTTTTTAAGTAGTAAGTTTAGCGACTCAATAAACAACTTTAACTCATTCACTGCCAGTCATTATAGAAAATTTTTACATTTCCAATACTCACGTGATATTCCATTCAATAATTATATATAAACCGAATCTACCAAATAACAGAATAGACTCCCTACTTTTTGCCCCGTCCCGTTCTTTTATAATTGACAGCAGAAAAATGTAGGTTTGCCAAAATACAGCCATTTCTCCCATGGACTCTGAAACTGTGTTTATTTCCTATAAAATGGGGCAATGATGTCATCTACCGGTGGTTGGGCATCAGTAAAGTTGTTTCCAAGTTTGATATTTACAGTGGAGCATGCTCAGATTCGCCCCCATTTAGCACCGCTCTAAAAAATACAATTGACAAGTATACTTGTCAAAGGCAGTGAATGAGTTTTAATTATTAATAAAATAATGAGTAACGAAATTCACGTTTAGGTTTTGTTTTTTAGATTCAGACATTTTGTATGATGGGTCAAATGATAGCAGGAAGTCAATTGCTATTTCTTATTACCATTATTAGAAAGACACTATCATTCTACTACTGTCATGGCCTGGGTTCATGACCTGTTATGTGTCCGTTTAGGTACTGATGTAACAAGTCTCTGTTTACAAAACGTGATGTTCGTGATATCAACCTTTAATCCTTTAGGTGATGTCGGGGACCTATGTGAGCTCATGCTTTAGTCCTTTACGATTCACTGTCTGTAGGTGCAATCTGAGAATTGTGTTTGGTTTGCCGGATTATTGTCCACCTGTCCTGTGTACAGCGTCTCTGAGTTTCTGCCTCTCGATGTGAATAAATAGATAAAATTTTATTTGTGTCTGCATTTGGGATCCAACCTCTCAGCACACAACAACTACTGCACAGGATTGGAAATTGTTTGAGCACTTATATATTCTTCAGACCCAGTTTAAGGTCCATGTAGTAATAAAAAAAAATTGTCCTCACACTTTTCATGTACTAGTAGGAAAACTACATGTTGCTACTAGGGCAAAACTACTCTACTTGAGAACTACAAACTTCTGGCACATTAGTGACATAAAAAAATAAATAAATAAATCTACTAGTTAACATCTAGCACTTAGTAGTTTTAACTGCAGTGAACTAGCCCACAGTTTTGTCTCACTAGTAACATGTTGTAGTCTAGTGGTAGTCTACCAACGTCATCACACTAGGGTGCAGAAACATCATACAGTAGCGGAAGGCAGTGGTGGAAAAAACAATACAAGTATTTCCTACTAGCACGCCCTAGTTGTTCTCCTAATGTTCTGAGTGATTTTAGCAGTAAAAACAAAGGGTACACTATGGACCTTAAGCTGGCTATCAACTAAATTCTCAAACGGCTTTCCATTAGCACACTGACTGTGGGACGCTTTTAAGTTGCACACGCTTACATGTGTGCACAGCATCAAATATTTGCAGCACTGCAGCTCAACAGTGGAAACAGGAAGTTGTGAACGGATGTTAAAAAAATAAAAAAATAAAAATAGTGAATTGAGGGTGTCATGTTTCTGCCACCCCGAACATGAGCTGCTGTCTCTTGTGCCTTTTGGGCCTCCAGCAGCCGGATTAACCGAAGCAGACTGCGGCAGTGTAAAAAAGCAAATATTGAATATGTCATATTTAGATGTGGTGCACAACAACAGTACGTGTGGTTCTGACTGCTAATCATATGTCTATATTACAACTGCATATGTGAAGGCCTGAAGGGGCGAACATTAAGAACCTTACACATATGGATAATACACTTTAACATGAGACAAATCTAACACAATTTTTTTACTATTGCACTTGGCTGGTTTCTTATCTTATTTGTGCTACACTGTTTAAGTTCTGCTTCATGAAACAATGTTGTGTAAACGCGCACTACACTTCTTAAGCATTCAACCTATCTACCTAGATACTAAATAAAAACATAAAATATACAGTACTAACATAATAATTTTTTGTCAAACTACAAAATAACAATTAATGCAGAATATACTGAATGTTTAATTTTTTACACTGTTTGATTATTTACATTTTATTTAATGACATTACTGTATTTGTTTTTTAGTACAATATTATAGTGTTACGTTCCTTATTTAAAAACCCATTATAAACTATTTAGTTGAATTTTGCATTGATTTCAATGGGTACAGATGATTTGAGATATGAGTGTTTTGAGTTACAAGTGTGGCCATGGAACAAATGAAACTTGTATGTATCTCAAGGCACTATGCTGTGTTTGGCCTCTCATGAATCTATAATTTCTTAAATATCTTGCTCTTATTCGACAGTACAGGACAGGACAGTGTACCTAATGTTGTGGCCAGTAGGTGTGTACGCATCTGCCTACTGTACCTGATTGGCTGACTCCCTGCCAGGTGGCCTCTCTCTTTGAATGACACCATTCTTCTTCTTCCAGCCATCCTATAGAGAGATGATCAATATTAGCATTAAATACTGCTGAGTCCTGATGCTTTAAATTGTGAAATGCTTGAAACAAGTGTGGTTTTAGTCCAACTGGCTGCTAACAAACACCTACGTAACGTATCTATACTAACATTCCAGACCTGTTGTCCATCAAAAGAGGCATCAGTCTTCACATGGAGTGCAGATAAAGAATGAAGAGGACCAGAACAAAGAGACCTGTGTTGTTGTATGGGCACAGGACAGCCCCTCATTTCTCTAACACTTCACCTGACCCCTGAGAAAAGCTCCACTATTCTTTTTCGTTAAAGCTCTCAACTACGCAACAATAAATGCCAACTGTGACTGTCACAATGTGTTTAAATACACACTGCTTGACAGTGTTTACTTGGTTTTATTTCACCGAAACCGAAGCCGTGCGAGTTTGTCGGAAAGAGAGTACAGTAATGCTCATCTTTGTTAGGTTGCCAGTCGGATAATACTTCATTAGATACACCTGGACAAGCTCGGAATCAGAATTGATTTTTTTAAAAATCTGCCTTTACAAATACTGAAAATAAGACAGCGCTCATATTGGGTAGGTGTACCTAATATTGTGGCTGTTAGTGAGTGCACAAAGACAAGTACGAACAACTTAAATACAGGTCTTTGAATTAATTACACACCAGCGCAATTTACTGTGTGGTTGAGTGCTCACAGAAGTTTGTCTGTATTGCACGACTTTATCATGAAGGGCACGACACAAAGAGCCTTCATTCAACGGCCAGTCAAGGCCACTTGAGAGAGAGAGAGAAAAAGAACTTTTGTGTTAATGAATTCCGACGGGCTCAAGGCGACTTCTGACTATGTGACTGTCTCTCGTACGCAGCTGGGTAGGGCGTCCATTTTGTGCCATGTTGCTGCAAACATAATTTGCTGGTGTGTTGTGGATACCAGTGGAGAGGAATAGAAGATGAGAGGAAAACAAAAAGTTCTCACTTTTTATTTGACGGTAAATATGAATATTTAAAAACACCACTTTAAAAAGAACTCACAAAGTGCTTTAAATTGCATAACAAGATCATACTAAGCAAAATGATGCTTTTGCATTTGTGTGTCTTGAAACTCAAAGTCTCATTTTAACTTTCACCTCCATGTAGAGGACCCAAGGAAGTCAGTTTATCACTGCGTCAACTTCAGCAGTTCTGCATTGATGTTTATCTGCAGTGTAGCACAATATCAGTCGCACTGCTTCACACTTGGGCGGAAATCCTCCAGCATGGAGCTAGCAATGAACAATAAGGGAGTCTGTCAATGGAATTTAAGAGTAAAGTGGGGTTCACTGTTCTACATCAGTGATTAGAGGTACGTACTAGGCTTAAGGCAGGGTCAGTATACGTAAAGTTCATTTGTATTTACATTTTAAGTCCAAGACATTTGCATTTAATTTGGAAGAATTATACGTTTTAAAGCCTTTGAGTAGATATAATTTTTATTTAACTTTCATGAGCAATTTAAGATTGAATCATTATTCATGTGCAGTTTTTTTAATTATTATTTTAAATAGAGTTGAGTTGAGTTGTGCAATTTGTAAAAAAAAAAACAAAAACAAAAAAAAAAAACTAGGAGGATTGCCATCAAGAATTTGGAGGAGAAAAAAAATAAAATGAGAAAAAAAAATAAAATGAATGAAAAAATGCCCTGTATTCATTTTTATTTTGGTGCTATTAATTTACATGCACATTTGAATTCACATGCAAATTGTTTATTGTATATAAAAAATGAACATGATCACTATCATTATCATTATAGGTCTACATTATACTTTAAAAAATTGCATTAAAAAATGTTACAGCTTTTTTTCCCCATATTTCCGGGGATTCTTTGGCATGAGGTGCCCGGATGAATTTTCAATGACCAGTATGGGAAAGTGTGAGAGCTGTAATACCAAATTTAACACACATGCGCCCTATTCACACCTGACACTAATGACTCAAATGTCACTGGGAGGAAAACTGTGCTCAATTTGGGCTTTTTCACTTATGGGTTTATTCACTTTTGTTGCCAGTGGTTTGCCTATTAACGGTTGTATTTAGCGTTATTTTGAGGAAACAAATTTACACTAAAGTTACTTAAAAAAAAAAAAAAAGTTACTTAAAAAAAAAAATCGATTTGGCAATATATCTCGAGATTACAGCGCACAATTCTCGAATCAATCCAATAAGCCAAATTGATTCTTGAACATTAATTTTTGATGGAAAAATAGTCAACAAAACGTCTTACTTTGGGCTAGGGTTCAAACCTTTTAAGCATGGAAGATGACTTGACTTGAAGTTTCAGATAAATAAATACATTTTCAAACAACTCTTACAGTCAAATCTTAAAATTTACTGGTTAGTATTTTCTAAATTTGAGTAAAAAGAAAAAAAAATCGCAACAATCGACTTATAAATTCACATCGGGATTAATTGGTATCAAATCGAATCGTGACCTATGATTCGTGATGCGAATCGAATCGTCAGGTACTAGGCAATTCACACCCCTAATGAATCATCACCATGTCTATTTTATAGGGGAAATTTCTTGACAATATGTTATATGTGACCTCACAAGTCTAAACATGACATTCTGATTAATATTACATTTGTGGAATATGAGTTATGCAACAAAATCCAGCCATTTTTATCCATCTCAGGGGGCAGTCATTTTGCCACTTGCTGTCGACTGAAGATGACATCACGGTTGCTTAGCACTCAGGCAATGACCAATCACAGCTCACCTGTTTCCTGAAGCTGAGCGGTTATTGGTTGTTCCCTGAGACAGCAAGTGGTAAAATGGCTGCCTTAATTGTGATAGTGATAAAAACTGCTGGTCATATGCCACTAAAGCTAGATTATCCAGAATGATGTATTAGACAAGTGGGGCTGCATAGAACATATTATTATCAAAATGTTTTGTTTGGGTTGACATCCTCTTTAACAACATGAAGTTTTGAAATTGAGTGTCATAGTCCTTTTGAGTATACCATCAGTGTGCTATCTACCATGACCACATCTTCACCTAATGAGCCATAAAACCACATTGTGATCTTTGTTGTGCTCAAGTCAAACACATGCAGTCTGACTAATGCGTCTCAAAGCTTTCATGTGCGTCCGTGTCAGAATAGGCGTCATCACAGGAGGCAAACGTGTTCCTCGCCTGTCACTGTTCTAACAACATGTCGTCCCTTCCAACTCGTGACCGCACCCTCCGCAAGGGAAGCACGCTCACAGATTACAGCTGTGTGTTATCTGCGTCTGTGTGCGCTACAGTCCTGCCGGGGCAAAGTTCTCGCAAAACGCAGCCACGTCCACGTCACGGTTAGGAACAGACACGCAATATAAGGACGCCACAACAACGTTTCGAGGCACCTCGTCACGCTGGAGCCAAACAAAAGCGGTCGGGGCGGCGTCACCATCGGCAAACACCCACAGAGCAGCGGAGTGCCTGCAGCGTGTACACACGCTCACGTTCACTCACATGCGCAACCACTCGTCACCATTTCAACACTCAATACAACAGTTGCGATGAAAACTGGCAGTGGATAGTCAAACCCCCTTCGCATATTCACCATTCTGCCATTCACAAAGTCACAGATTTTGGGGGGGCAAAGCACAAAGTGTTACATCTTGCAGCATGTTGGTGCCAAGGAACTATGTTGAAGTCAGTTGAAGAGTGTTATTTAGAGAAAAGTAGCGCTTTGCAGTAGTCCAATGTGGAAATGCCTTCAGGTTTGTTTGGCGTTCGACCTGGTGGACACCCAAAAGTGTTCGGTCCTTCGTCCGGCCAACTTTCATTTGCTTCTTTCCCTATTTCTTTCTAGCTATCCTTTCATCCTTCCTCTCTTCTGTTTTCCTTCCCTCCTTCCTTCCTTCCTTCCTTCCTTCCTTCCTTCCTTCCTTCCTTCCTTCCTTCCTTCCTTCCCTTCACGCCTTCCATGTTTGCTTCCTTCCTTCTGTCCTTCTGTCAATTCCATCCATCCATCCATTCATGCTTCTTCCCTCCTTCCTTCTAACATCCTTCATTTCATACATCCTTGTATTCTTCCTTTTTTCTGTCTTACCTTCAATTGTTCCTTCTTTCCTTTCTTGCTTCAGTCCTTTCCTTCCTCTCCCCCTTCTCTTTTGAAACTGTCCTTGTTTCCATCTTTTCACCTTTTTTTTACCATCCTGCTTTCCTGCCATCCTTCCTCCCTCACTTCTGTCCTACTCTACATTTCATTTGTCCTTCCTGTCCTTCTCAATCCTTTTTCACACTATACTTCCTTCCTTACCTTCATTATTTCATCCTTCATTTTTTTTTATCTTCCTTGCTTTCCAATCTTCCTTTCAACCATCCTTCCATTCACACCATTCTTTTTTCCTTTGTTTATTCCGTCATACCTTCATCCCTCTATTTTTCTTTCCTTACATCCTTCCTACCTTCTTTCCACATTACTTTTTTCTTAAATTTTATAATAAGATTAAACACATCTTAGAATTTTGATTAATCACAATCAATCGCTTAATTAAAAAGGATTTTTTATCAACATTTTTTGCCTCCCAAAGTTAAAGAGTAGCTGTTATGTGTGAATTCTTTCGACATTTAATGTTAACTGGACGTCTTCAGTGAATATAAGCAAACATGTATTAACTGCTTTACTTTAATTTATGTATTGTGTTTATTGCTCAAAAACAACCTGTGCTACCTTTAACGTAACCACCCGCTGTCAGCTAAAGGATCATCTGCACTCAAAATTAATAGTGTGATTAATACATGATTAATGTGATTTTTTTTTTGTGATTAACACTTTAACTTTGACAGCACTACTTTTTCGCCAAACATGCTTGTTTCTTTCCTTCCTTGCATCATCCAGCCTTTCATACCCTTACGTCCTTCCTTCCTTCCGTCCTACCTTCAATTTTTTTATCCTTCCATACTTTCTTCTCACCCTTTTCTCATACTAATCTTTCCTCGCTTCTTTACTTCCTTCCATCCTTCCTTCATTCCTCAACTAAAAGTCCATTTTTAAAACATATACCTACTTTTGGCCCACCCTGTGCAGCACGTGAGATGTACAGTGGAGCTTCAGTTGCACTCTGGTAGAATGTGAAACACATGTAGGCACTATTGCACACGCCCTTCAGTCATGATTACATAACGCACACCAGACAACTTGAGTACATTTTTGATGAAGTCTTTCCAGTCAAGACTGGTTGCACCATGGCTAAATGAGGAATTTCGGCGATGTCAAAAAGAAAAGAAAGACAATGACTTACCGTATCTGGCTTAGTAGTTTTGTGCTCCTTGTTGTTGTCATCTCCCGGAAGGAGAGTCAACCTCAGGCGCCTGATTGTCCTCTGAGAAGCAAAAAATAAATAAATGAAAGTGTGATGAATGCTCACATTTCAGACTCCAATGATGTCCCAATACTTTTGCCAGGTGATCTACCGTGGTTGGCCTCGTTCGACAATTGAGTGACTAAGAATGTTACAAATTGAGACGCGTAACATGCCATCGGTCATTAAATTAAAAAATGAGCGCTTTCATTGTTATGTCTTGAAATTAGCAGCAGTTAATTGAGTTTTATACTCCTATAACAGATAGTAGTTACTTAAAAAAAACACAAAAAAAACTGCCTGTTCAGTCAGTAAAGGTTTTATAATGGAGTGCAAAACATTTGTTATAATAATACATATAATATTTTAGTATCAATAGAAAGGACAATTAAAAATGGCAACTGAAACTTTTTGTCGTTATTGATTGAATAAAAAAACAACAATGATGAGAATATTGTTTTTAATATTATTATTATTACCACTACTACTGCTATTATTAGCATTCTTATTCTTTCTATTATTAATAGCATTACATATTATACAAAAAAATATACAGAAATATTAACAAATAAGACAATAATAAAATTATATATATCAACAGTGGAGTGCAAATAAATTCTTATTATTATTAAATACTTGAAAACAAATAAAAATGATACGAAAATGATAGAAAACAACATGTAATTAGAGAAAATATTCTTTATTAAAAATAAATAAAATCAAATGAATACAAATAATAAAAGATACATATAATCATGACTATTAACATTATTTTGGACAATATCAAATTTTTATTAAAAATAATGTACACAAGTACAGAAAGAAGAGCTCATAATAATAATAATAATAATAATAATAATAATAATAATAATAATAATAATAATAATAATAATAATGGATATAATTTTTTAAAATTAAGAAATAAATATATTAATCTATATTCAGATTTCATGAACATGGACAAAGACATACGTAATTTAAATTTTGTAGGGATGTTCAATACAATTTTTTTGGTATTTGGACTGACACCAGCACGAGTACTCGAGTACGAGTAGTCACCAACCCCGATACCACTAGTACTTTTGAAACATACTAAAAATAAATAAATAAGTAAATAAAAAATGACAGATACTTTTATAAAATGATCTATATATCCAAATATAACGTTTTCCTTAAAATTGCATGAAATAAATTGACATTTTCTATTTTTATTTTTATTTTTTTTCTAAATTCGAGTTCCTGATGGTAAAACACATTGCGAGTACCGATACCTTGAAGGCCTGGTATCGATCCGATACGATACCTGATATCGGTTGTCGCCTATGGTCTATCCCTTGTTTTAAATCAAGTTTGTATAGAGCTTTTCTCAAAACTCAAAGATGAAAAGTTGCAATACTGTTAAAAAAAATTCTTGATGACTATGAGTTCTAGTACCTGCAGATTGATTTTTTTTTTTTTTTTTTTTTTTTGTCCCATCATTCCGCCAATAAGTTTAAAGGGCATTTGTCATCACCGGCCAGTTATGTCAGCACATTGTTGCAATAATGACAAACGGCCAGCCTGCAGCACATATTGGACTCGCCTTACACGCTCTTCTTGTACACATCCTGTTTTAGGCACATTGTCAAAATGCATCGCGCGAAACACTGGAGGGAGGGGTGAAGACGCAGCAGGGTTTGCAAAAGGAAGAGTTGACAGAAGACCAAAAGAAGCCTGTGAGACAGAGGACAGAGTTTTCTCCCTGGGACTTCATACCTCGCTTCGGGACTCTGGCGAGTCGGCAGTGGTGGTAGTGGTGCTGGAAAACGTTCGTCTGCCGCCGTAGTGAAGCATGTCTTCGCTTGTGTCCACTCCACCGTTCCACACTGTGCCCCCCCCCCCCCCTCCTCCTCCTCAGCAGACCCTCCTCCCACTCTTCCTCTCACTGCTCCTTCCTGAGTTGTACTCCAACTCTCAGAGGCACCATAGGGAAATTCCTCTCTCGTCCAGTGAGGTGAGACTCGGTGTGTCTCTCCCAACAGGTTCCCACTCAGCAGTAGCAGCTGCACAGCGAGGTCATTGTTCGATTCCTGCCTGCAGCGCGCACAACAATCCACCTGAGTGACAAGCTGGTCAGTCCCTCGACAGCTAGGCTCGCTCTCTTTCTGTCTGAGCTCCCATCCGACCTGTCGGGCCACATTTCACCTCTTCTGTGAACGACAAGCCTCGTGGAGGGCGGAGGGCGGAGGGCGGAGGGCGGAGGGCAGGGAGGCTGGGCGGGGCCGGGCCGGGCCGGGCCGGGCCGGGCCGGGCCCTCCCACTCGGCCCGGGGCAGGTGGGGCTCCTAGGTGACAGCTCCTTGCGGCTCAAGTCACCGGAAAGAATCTTGACACTATCAGCAGACAATGACATGTAACTAGAACTTGCAACTCCGGGACGACATATGCTGACAAACAATGTCGCCAAAAGGAAGAAATGAGGACTGGAATACTGGTGTATGCCCTGTATTTTAAACTGTGACTTTACTTGCAAGCAGAAAACGTTTTGCCAAACTTTATTTACTAGATTATTTCATTAACTCCTATCTCATATACAGATAGCGGCCAATCAGAGTTGACACTGTTTTACATACTGAGATTAACGGTACATTCATTCAAATCATATGTAGAAAAATGATTTATTTTTATTTTTTTAGGTAGGGATTAATGTGTTGAACAGTTGAGCAAGGTTCTGGATGTGCTTATGATGTGTATGGCATTTAAACAATGACCTCAGCCATGTTTGTGATGTGAAAATAGGTCTTACGTGGATATAAACACCTAGCGTGTTCTACATGTTTCTATTTGTGTATAATGTAACACAGGAGTGACCAAAATGACACAGCGTGGCACTTGTTACTGGCAATGAATCATTGATGACGGTAGCATTATTTTTTAATGTCCCCAGCGTATATGTGCGTGTGTAATGTCTCAGAAGACATGATAAGCAGGGATCACATTCCAACCCTCTTCCGACATTCCCTGCATATATGGATAAAAATGTGGAGGAAGTGATAGTGAAAACAGTTCAAACCCCTAAAGTCCTTCCTTTCATTCCATTAAATATGAACAAAAAACAATAAAACAAGTGGCATGCCGACATGGTTAATGAGTAACTGCATATCAAACACTTGTGAAATCGGTCAACAAGTGGATGGTCAGTGTCACATTTGTGGACGGTTGTGCAGAATACCTTATATTTATTTATATGCAGTAGGCCTACTATATATACATACATTTATGTTCTGTTTCGGGGGGTTTTCCCCTTACTTTGTTTGTACAGTGACTTTGAGTGCCCCAAAAGGCACCTAATATAGCCTGCACTATATACATGTATATTGCCCTAGATGTACAATTTAATAGTCAAAATAAATATGACAAATTGCACAAAATATGACCACAAAGTTTCGAGTGACCTGACTTACTACTTTTTAGAGATACAAGCCAGCAATCTGTTTTTTTTGTTTGTTTGTTTTTTTTGGGGGTTTTTTTTTGCTCCAACTTGTGGTAAAAAAAAAAATGTTCAGCTACAAGCACAAGATGTAGCAGTGAACGTCAACACAAGCATCAGTTTAGCAAATGATGAGCAAATCATCCAAAAAAAAAGACACTTTTAGCGTTTCATCGTGACTCCCTGTTCAAGTGTAACAAATATTACATATTCATCTGGTACCTCTCCACAGTAATTTCGTCGGGAAAAGGCGGGACATTCTGTACAATGATTGGAGCTGATTGGACGATGCGACATTCTACACGTTTGTTTTAACCAATCACGGCCACGGGTGAAAATGTCATCTCCGTTTTAGATCGCTAACTACGGCCACCACACTAGGACAAATACCTTTATATGCCTGAGCAGTCGTGCGCGTTCGGAAAATAGGATACAAAATGGAAAGATAATTATGATTGATGCATTTTGAAGTACTCAAAACTAATAATCCTATAAGATAAGAGCAGATAAGAACATTTTACTTATGACCTCATTACCCAAGCTGGGGAAAATTGCATTAATACTGTATTCAAATGCACGGGTGCTGAACTGAAACTATAAGTATGCAGGTTTCCACTATATACGCATTGGCCTATATTCTTTATCTTATGTGAAAAATGACGAAGATTGCTGCAGTTTACTGAGAGTTGTTCTCGTCTTCACTGATTGTGCCCATATTATATATTATACTGCCCCGTGGTGGCCACAATTAATTAATAACGTTTAAATCTTTACACTCTATTAGTTGTGTTATTATAACTGTTTTTTAAAAAAAAATATATATACAGTACAGTAATGCTGAGTAGTGAGTACTATATTTTCTTATCAAAAACACTAATTTAAATGTATTGTCTGCGAGTCCTACCTAACATTAACGGTTAATGACTATCCCTGGTCCTACGTGATGATACCAGGAAAAGGTGTGCATTGTTCTGTTTTTTAGTTATCTTTTATTTGTTTATTTTTAGGTGCCGTTGCTATGTGCCTGCCACACAAACAAACAAAATACAAGTGTTGACAATTTATTTAAAAAGTGACACTCCTCCACAATGCCGTATTGTTTCCGAAACTTCCTCACATGATCTAAGAAAGCAGAAAGTAACACAAGTTGCCAATCGGGGATATTTGTAATTCCACAACAAATACACTTGTGTCACTTCTCGAAGAGTGTTTTGTTTTCTTTGTACTTATGTCAATTTGTGCGCACATAAAGTAAGCATCATTGGGTTTTTTTGTTTTTTTTTAAAGACAGAATTCAAGGCGCCAATCTTTTACCAAATGAAAAAGAAATCATGTGATCAAGAAGCTTTTAATATTTTTTGACTTAAGTATTTGTTTGGTCTGGACTTCATCAGTGCTTGAGGGGGAGTCGCCCACTGTGCAGTTGGCATCTACCTGGTGCATGTCTTGAGAAGACTCGGCTAAAAGGCAGTGATGGAAGTTTACTTTAAAGTTCAGCAAATATACGTACAGCACTCGAGTTGCTCCGAATTGAAGGCATCAAACTAAACATGCGACACACGCCTCGGGGCGTTGAGTGAGTCTGCGCAGCAGGATCAACCTGCTTTCACATTTCATGTGTTCACAATCACTACTGCGGAACTTTCACAACATTCATGTCACAAGGTCTGAGGTCACAAGGTCACATGCACGTGAAATCAAGCAATCAAAAACAGATGCATGCTCACATTGTTTAACCTTGATTGCGTTTTACAGGATAAACGTGTTGTTTTTTTGTACATAATTAACAGGTGAAATCACAATTAGAGATGACAACTTTGAACTCACCATAACCTGCACAACTAATCGAGTCATTCTCAAAGTGTACTAGTGGCACACGTGCTCGCTGTTGTGCTATGCAAAAGAATCAGACTTACAACATCAAACTGTGCATAATAGAGTGGCTTTAACTAATAAATGAAGGAATAAATAAATAAATAAATAAATACATCCTTATATTTTTAACCTGTGTGTAATATATTTTAATTGAATAATTTAAGTAGTTTTAAAATATTTATCTCTAAACTGCATCATGTTGCAATGGCTTATAATAGTATTTTAAAATCTTTGTTTTTGATAACACGACTTCAATGAACCTCACAAGCATTGTTTAAATAACACTTTTTTGTGTTTCCATTTACAGTATGGAACTATTTCCTCTAAAATAGTAAACATGTACAAAAATTTTACTTGAACAAATAAAAAATTCTTCTAGATATTAAAAAACTTGTTTTTATTTTTTTTATGATGCATGAAATTGGCTTATTCTCACAAGGAGGCAATGCGCTTCCTCGCCACAAGAGAGCAGCATGCCGCTGTCAGTACTG
This sequence comes from Festucalex cinctus, assembly GCF_051991245.1. Lineage (NCBI taxonomy): Eukaryota > Metazoa > Chordata > Actinopteri > Syngnathiformes > Syngnathidae > Festucalex > Festucalex cinctus. The sequence continues at coordinate 7,678,560 of NC_135414.1, forward strand.
TATTGGTATCTGCCTAGTAATAAGCGGACCTAAAATGTTTCATATCCTTCATTTCGAAGATGTTTGATTTGTTTGACCTAGACAGTACTACTGTACATACTTGTACTGGAGTATTCGTTTACACATACTCGAAAGACAATTTAGTGCATTAAAGCGCACTAGTAGAACGACAAGCGTTAACATTGTACTTGGAGGCCGAGTGGCACTCGTAGTAAACAGATATTCTGCTAGCACGCCCGAGACATTCCACGAGTAGTTTTTTTTAAGTGGGTTTTGTTTCAGTTGATATGGAATGTTGAGACAATAATAGTAGATGAGCATGTGCGATAAGGCGGAAGCAAGTTTATTGAAGTCACAGCAGAACAGGAGCTACACAGAGGTAGTGGCAGTAATTAGCTTTTTAATCCACTTTGCAGCCTATTGCTTAATTAAAGGGAGTGCAAATAATTACAGTGATGCAACACTTTTGATTGTCAGTTTCTCACATTCCATCAGGAAAATTCGGGGGATGTTACAGATGATACATTACTCATTGGGACAAAAAATAATAAAGGAAATAAGCAGTTTCAATTGATTAAAAGGCAGATCCATATTTCAACAATTGTGTAATGGGAGTAAGTAAAGACTTCAGTAGATGTATTGACATTGATATAAAAACAATATAAAAAAATTGTATAAAGTCCCTCATTCATTGTTCCCTATACCACATTGAAGTCAGGATTTTTTTTTTTTGTTCATATAGACATGAATAAATAAAAAAATCAAAAAAAAAATCCTTGCTTTATACGTCCATGTTTGTTCGTTAGAAATACATTCCATTTAAATGACCAGTATAAAAAAAAACACATACACAAACAGATTAGTGAGACATTTGATAGGGTTATAAAAATAGGACTTGTGTCATGCAGAGGCAGTTGTGTGCAGTGCATTCAAGTTGGTTGCACACTTGAATGTGGGAAATACAAACCAACTAAGAAGTATTTACACATCTCTTCTCTTCCAGTGACCCCGGAGCTGCTCAAATAATACTGAAGCAATTCAATGATATGCTACTGCCGGATGGAAGTCATTTCAGCGCAGTCATTCGGTCCAACAGTGAAGTTAAGCTTTGTTAGTTTTTGGTTCTTTTACATGCTGAAGGTGGACAGGAGGTTGTCCTGACTGGATGAGCGCTTGTAGCTGGAAGTGGAGCTAAAGTACGTCTCCCCGTCTGTGCTGATGTCGTCGTCGTCATCGTCGTCGTCCAGATTGTTGAGTAGCGGCGCCGACGTGCTCTTGCGTCTGCCGTGGAAAAACACATTCGGTGAACGTCACGAATGGGCAACGTGCTTACATTTCAGTTTTAAAACAAATGGATGGATCACATCATAGTAGAGCTGTCAAAATTAATCAAGTTAATCGACAAGTAATCAAATATCAAATTGATCAACAACCATTTTAATAATAATCGAATAATTGTTTGGAGCAATTTTTTATTTTATTTTTTATTATCCAAATCCTCTGATTTCAGCATATCAACAGTAATTGTTCGCTGATTTCTGTAGTCCTTCATGAAAAAAAAAAAAAGACATTTGCAAACACCTGTTTTTACTTTGGAAAACAATGACCACACCGGTAACATAGTAATACATCAATTCCCCCCCCCCCCCCTTTTTTTAATATCACTATACGAATATGAAATATGAAATAGGCACCAATCGCTAGTTAATAAACAGTAATGAAGGGGGGAAAATGCTTTTGTAATACATTTTAATGCACAATTAAAATGAATCTGATTAGTCAATTAATCAATTGAATAACTGATAGATTAATTGGTCCGAAAAATATTCAATAGTCAAATTAAAATTGTGAGTTCAAGTATGTATGTGAAATACTGTATAAAAAAGCTTTAAACAGATTAATACATTCTAAACATTTTTATGTACATTTTTATGTTATACACTAAAATATTCTAATAAAATAATTGATAATTTATACATTTTATTTATAATTATTCTATTTAATTAATAAAATTAAATATTAATATGTGTACTTATGTTTTGAATTTCAAATATTTTTTTCAAAATATTTTGTAAAATTAATTTTAAAAAATGACACTAAAATTCAAAATTATTAATATTAGGGCTGTGGCATATATTCTTTATCCTCTGAAAAATGACTGAATGTTTTGCAATATGTTAAAAGTGCTATTGTCTTTATGAGAAAACAAGATTTTCTTTTTTAGGCTGAAACAGATTTCCATTTCTGTTTTGAGTTACAAGCACGGTCACTGATTAAATTCCACTCTTATCTAAAGGCACCAGTGTATGTAGATTTACGAATCTGCAAATGCAGAAAATATTTTTGGCACTTTGGGTCCAATTAGGACATTTTCACTTCGAGGTAGACTCACTTTTTTTTTTTGCTTTATATATAAACTGCTGTATTGCCATTGTTACAATAGGACATTATCTAAAATGCTTCTTTACGAGTATCAGCAGCATTTAAGCGCAGCAGCCAAAGCAAATAAAAGCTCAAACGTTTGTGCCTTATTTGCTGACCGTGTTTCATGGTCGCCGTTCTTTTTTACCTCATCTCACTGCGCAGAGACTTGAGCTGACTCTGCAGCTGCTCGTTTGTTTCTTGTTGCTCGTCTAAGTCTCTCTGCAGCTTCTTCTTGCCGTGCTCCAGTTTGTCGATCTCCTCCTCAGCCTCGTCCATCTGCCTCTTCAGGGCCTTCAGGCGCAGATTCAACTGTGGCGAATGGGGGCGGGGCACGGGTCAAAATGGCGTCGCTCGGCTTTGTCGGACGCGAGAGGACGAGCGGGTTTTTATACGTACTTGGTCCTTTTGGTCCTGCATGGCGTGGTTTTCTTCCTCCACTTGCATCATCACCTCTTTCACCTTCCTCTCCAGCCTGCGATTGGACAGTTGCAGGTTGGCTCGTTCCCTGAAAGACATTGAGGACATTTTAACATTCAACTGGAGGATTTTCACATTTTTCAGGCTTCGGGCTAAATGGCAGTTGGCCAGCAGATGCATTTTCATGCTTTGGAAAATATGTAACGCCATCTGGAACACACTTTTATACAAAACACATTGGGTAAGAAATGTTTGTTTTTATTTATTGCCATTTCCTTCTTCCTTGCACCTAAAAGGAAAAATCCACTCGTGGGCCGTCATGAATGAAACTAAGACAGCCGAAACTGTTAGTGAGCTCAGAGAACTTCTCTTTACACATAAAAAATACAAACACACACACACAAAAAAAAACAAGTATCTCAAAATCAGTGTTGCCGGTAACGCGTTACTTAGTAACGCGTTACCGGCAACACTGATTTTGAGATACTTGTTTTTTTTTGTGTGTGTGTGTTTGTATTTTTACTTAGTAACGCGTTACTCAAAAAAGCTGCTTTCTAAAGTAACTAATAGTCTAACGCGTTACTTTATTCTACAAAGTAGTCTGATTAAAGTTACTGTCCAGAGAATCAATGCGTTACTCCACATTTTCATGAAGAAGGCAAACTATCACACTGTTGTAACAGTCACAAACAACTACTGCTAACTACGAAGATGAGGCAGAAGTCATTGATCACCACACTGAATTCAGCCATGGTCTGGTCATGAATGGTTTGCACATTCAAAACAAAAGTGATGATACTTTTACTACTAGTTTTATTAACCAACAGGCACACAACACAACAAAAAAAGTGTGCATTATGGACCATAAAAGTGGTAAAAAAAATAATTTCTTTCCATCCTCAACTGGTCCGTGAAGCATTATGGGATGAGGTCGTCTCCGCCCTCTCGCCAGGGGGAGTGACGTCAGACAAGTTACGTTTTCAGTAGGGGTGGAACAAAAAAACGATTCGACCGAACCATCGTTCGTCAAGGGGAGCTAAACGACCGTATCGGTTGCGAGTGAGGCTTTATGGTTTTCATAACAATAGCAAGAGTTCTGCGCCGTGCTCTACTTGTTTTGTTTACATTTCAGTAGCATCACCATTCAAGCTACTTCCGTGTTTCCGTGCTCGCGACACGGCGCGCGCGCGCGCAACGAGTGACAACATACAAATGGAGACAGTTAGCAGAAGCCGGTGCCGTACATCTCGGTATTTCCCATGGCTATCGAGTCCTCTCGGTGCACTTGTATGTCCCGGGCCGGCGTTGGTACTGCGCGCGAGCCAAAAAGAATAACTCCCGTGACGATCCAATGCATGGATTCAAACGACACAGGTATGTCCCACAGCCAACACACCAGCTAAGCTAAAAGCACACTGCAAGTATCTCATTTCTCAGTTTGTAGCTCCCTGTCAATGTCTACAACTAGCATGAGCAGCAGATAGGAGAACTGAGACGTGCCCGCGATTACGACAGCCCAAAAAACAAAATTTAAACAGTAGTGATTCTGTGGTCATCATCGTGTCTCAGATTAAAAAAACAAAAAAAGATGTCATACATTAACCAAAAATGAAAGTGATGACAAAAGAAAAAACAATTGTTAAATACAAAAATTGTTGATTAAAAAGGGAAATGAACTTTTGGAAATATTTTTGCATATATTAAGTGGTTAAAATGTGTTTGATAGATTTATTGTTCCATAAGGTGGCTTCATATTTCTTTTGGCTGGACGGTAGGTTTATTTCATGTCTTAAATTTATGTTTCTGAAATACTTCACAATGTGCAAATATTCTGTTTAATTGTGTTGGTGTCTGTCTAAAGGTTAAATATTTATATTTAACATTAAATTATCAACCTTTTGTTTTCCTGATCCTTATTTTGAAGAGAAAAAACAAACAAACCAAAAAACAATTATAACTGTCAATAACTACTAATAAATATTTAAACTGATACATGTGTACACACTGGAATAGCGGAACAAACAAACAATAGAGGAATTTAGGGGATTTTCATTTTCAACCTGGATAGATTTTTATTTTTTGTTTTATAAAAAGTATTTACGTTACAAGAAGTCAAGAGCGACTGCCTATTTTGTTTTTCATAAAAAAAAACTTTATTTTCATGTTAAAAATGCACTTTCAATAAAGTATTTGGAACTCCGTTTCTACTGCATTATTTTTATGTTGAGATGGAGTTATCGGCAGCTGCTGAAAGTAACTAAAAAAGTAACTTTTAATCTAACTTAGTTACTTTTAAAATCAAGTAATCAGTAACGCAATTTAGTTACTTTTAAAACCAAGTAATCAGTAAAGTAACAAAGTTACTTTTTCAAGGTAACTGTGGCAACACTGCTCAAAATACTACCTTATGTGGATAACACTTGACTATTTGAGTGTTGACACCAGCAAATTGGGGCACCATATAAAACACGAGTAGAGGGGAAAATGTTTTTTTTTTTTTTGAGGTAATATACACGTGTTAAATAAGTTTTTTTTTTTTTTTTTTAAACTAATTTGCTCCCAAAAACGTATAAATATGTTCTATTTTAAATCTTTTAAGTGTCCCAAAGACGCATTTATAAATTTTTTATGTATTTTTTAAAATTAATTAATTTTTTAAAATGCATTTTTTTAAATTAATTAATTTTTATTTATTTATTTTTTTTATGCTAGAGCATACAGAAGAAGGCTTTGATGCAGCCTCTCAAATGCAGTGAACGGGTGGAAAAAAATTGTAGTAATTACAAAAACGGCCAGCAGGTGGCAGCAAAGTATACGAGATTAACCAGGGGAATGTTGAAAACAAGCTTTTTCCCCACAATTCTAAATAGATTTGTGAATAATGATGAAACTCAGCTATATTCTAATACTAACTGCTGCAAAACGGAAAAAGATAGACATATATATTTTTTCCTGATGAAAGAAGACATTTTAATCTTTCTTTTGGTAGGTTCCATGTTTTTATAGCAATAGAACGCAATATTCTGTGGGCCTTGCCAAAATCAGTCAAAATGAAGTGAGTGAGGGGGTTGCTTCTGTGAAAATAGCTGCAAGTGAGCGAGTTAAAGCGGAAGTCAACTCAAAAAAAAAAAAATTATTAACAATAATATGCAGCCCCACTTGTCTAAATACAGTTTTCTGGTTAATATTGCGTTAGTGGAATATGAGTTAAGCAGCAAAATCCAGCCGTTTTTATCAGTATCAGAAGGCGGCCATTTCGCCACTTGCTGTCGAGTGAAAATGACATCACAGCTGCTCAGGTCTTAGGTAACAACCAATCACAGTTCAGCTTCAGAAAACAGGTGACCTGTGATTGGTCATTGCCTGAGCAGCTGTGATGTCATCTTCAGTCGACAGCAAGTGGCAAAATGGCTGCCCCCTAAGATGGATAAAAACAGCTGGATTTTGCTGCATAACTCATATTCCACAAATGTAATGTTTAATAGTGAGGTCACATATAACATTTTATTGTCAAGAAATGATGAAGAGTGACTTCCCCTTGAAATTTAATGGATGTGGCTAACATTTGGGTGTGGTCAATAGTGCAGAATTTACAGTAGTAATTTATTTACAGATATACAACTAAGAAAAACGTAACGCTTGAGTAAAGTTAACATTGAGTGTTTTTTTTTTTTGTCATTCACTCCATGAACTGTGTCCTCACTTTTCAAAACTTGAAACATTTCTCTTCCCATCCCTTTAATCACCTCCCCTCCACTCCCGCCGTGTACTTTGACCTCACCTCTCCTCTCCCTCCAGACGCTCCTCCAGCTCGCGAATGCGATCCTCCAGCTGCGCAACCTGGCCCACTTTGCTGGACTTCTGCGAGCCCTCCAGATCAGCCAGTTTGTTCTTCAGGTCTTTGCTCTGTGGAGGGCCGCACAGAGGAACATGAGACCGTACGCTTGCGCTCTCGCAAAGGAAACGGATGTGGGAGATGATATAATTTTTTAGAATGATGATGAAGAGACACATTATTATGGAGGACCAAAACTGCCAAAATTCGAAATAAATAAATGACTAAATAAATAAATAAATAAATAAATGACTAAAAATGAAAATACAAATCAATATGAAAAATTATAATTCCGAATAAAAATATAAATTTATTTTCAATTTTAGTCATTTATTTATTTATTTATTTAGTCATTTATTTATTTATTTATTTATTTATTTAGTCATTTATTTAGTCATGTATTTATTTTGAATTTTGGCAGTTTTGGGCCGTACTGCCAAGTCGAAATGTTATTAAATGATCGTCGTCCATTGCTGGAGCTTTCCATTGTAAGCCGGCGAGACTTCCTTGTTTGCCGAGCTGCTCACTCGACCAATGACAGGCAGTTTGCAACGGCGGAGTCCAGCCCAAGACACGCTTAGGACCGCCCCCTCATTTGAATAACATTTCAGCTTGGCAGTACAGCCCAAAACAGCCAAAATTCAAAATAAATAAATGACTAAATAAATAAATAAATGACTAAATAAATATATAAATAAATGACTAAATAAATAGATAAATAAATGACTAAATAAATAAATAAATGACTAAATAAATAAATGACTACAAGTGAAAATAAAAACAGATTTATTTCCATTTATATTTATTTTTTTTAGATATAATTTTCGAATTAGATTTTTTATATTGATTTTTATTTTCACTTTAAGTCATATATTTATGTATTTATTTAGTCATTTATTTATTTCGAATTTTGGCAGTTTTGGTCCTCCACACGTTATGGCTGACGTCGCGGCGGTGGTGCGTTGTGTCTACCTGTCTCTCCAGAGCCATTTTGTCACACTCTGCATCCTGCCGGCCAGCCCTCTCCTGCATGAGTTCATTCCTCATCTGGTCCACCTGTCAACAAACCCGATTTTGCACTCAGTACAGTGCCAACAACAATAGCGGCCTTGTTCAAGCGGAGAGGCGCAGTGGGTAAATCGGCGTGCCGGATTGTCTGGTTCATCCGCATTGTAACGTACGTGGAGGCTTTCGATGTCGCCTGCAACGTTGTCGAGAATGTATGTACAACTGAGACACTTGCATTTAATTTGTTCCCTATACTAATAAAATTTTAAAAAGCTGTCAATTGATTTGATAATCTATTAATTTTGACAGCTCTACTGTGAAGTGAGTTGGGTTACCAAATATAGTTTTAATGAGCAATTCATTCTTGACTGTGATGATGCTAGGGAGGATGTACAAACAACCCCCAAATCATGACCACAATGGACACTACCTGCTCAGCACTTCAAACCAACACGAGTATGAAAACCGATCGAAGCTTCTTTTATGTGCGACGCCAGCGCAGTATTGGTGATATTTTATGCCAATTAGTGGGTGACAGTGGGCCGCTGTGATGAGCGATAGACCCTATAAGTGGGCGCGCCCAGCGCGGCGCTTGAGGGAGCTGAATCAGCAGACTGGAACATGCGGTGAAACTAATCAGCTTTGTGAGAGGCGGCTGGAGAGGAGAAGGGGAGATTACTCTCGTTTAGACAGGAGGGGTGCACCTGGTGCCAGGAGAGACGCAGGTGTTCCTCCTGCTGCCTCCGGAGCCAGACGGGGGGTCCGCACATACACCCACGAGAGAGTAGGTGTGTGAGTTGGGATGGTTAGCCATTTGAGTGTGTAGCGCAGTGGTGTCAAAACTCGGTCCTCGAGGGCCGGCTTCCTGCAGGTTTTGGACGTGTCCTTGCTCCAACGCACCTGTCTCCGATCAACAGGATCATTATCAGGCTTATGCAGAGCTTGCTGATGAGGCCCAGGTGCGTTGGAGCAAGGACACATCCAAAACCTGCAGGACGCTGGCCCTCGGGGACCGAGTTTGGACACCACTGGTGTAGCGTAAAGTTCATGTTAAGGGCGTCAGGCGATTACAATTTTTAAGCGTAATTAATTGCATGACTTCATTAGTTAACTCACAATTAAAAGCAAATTTTATATCTGTTTTAAATGTACAATAACTTTTCTAAGTTGTCATACTCTTGTTAGCATAAGAGTGGGAAAAAAAATCATAAAATTGTGTTAAAATTAAAAAGATGTACTGTAAAAAAATGAGTGTGATATTGATTTGTGTTGAGGTAATTTTTCTGCCACTAGATGGCATACCGGGGTAATTGCATTTGTAAGAGATTGGTGACAGCTCAGTGCGTTTTTTCTTTTCATATTAAAGGGATCGTTCGGCTTTTTTAACATGAATCTCAATTTCATCCTCACCTCCCGTGTGTGCGATCAGCACTGACTTACCCCTGACAGCGTTCGGTGACACCAGTTCTGGTCCGGCGTTGGACGAGAGGAAAATAGTCCAGCAAGCTGGCTGGGGTCTCGGAAATAAAGCGTTTTTCTTCTAAAAACTATTTGTTTTCAAAAGTGTGATACATTTCCATCACAATACTCCTTTCCTGAAAAAAGTCAAACGCCATTACCGCCAGCCACTACTTTTCTGTTCGTTTGTATCACTGCGCGGCATATATATGTATATATATATATATATGTATATATATATATATATATATATATATATATATATATATATATATATATATATATATATATATATATATATATATATATGATGTATTTATATTATATTCAGATTGATATTACTTTTATTATATTATGAATTATTTATTTTTATGATGTATTTTTATTTATTATTATTATTATTATTTATTGATATTTATTTTATTATTTATTATATTATTTATATTATTTTATAATGAGTTTTATCGTAGATTATTGTGCATTTATTACCTGAGCAATATATCGATAATCGCGGTATCATCATATTGTGAGATAATCGTTATTGTGAGCCTTGTATCGTATATCGTATCGTATCGTGAGGTAGCCAGAGGTTCCCACCCCTAATTTATTACGGCTAAATTGTGACCTGTCTGCTCTGTTGCAACTGGAATTTCCCCAGTACAAGCTTTCCAAGTAAGGGGCAGTCATTAATTGCACATTTAAAAAAATAAATAAAAACAAATCAGTGTGGTTAAAAAACTTGAAATTAACTCAAAATTAACGCACTAATTTTGACACCCCTAATTCATATACTTGAGAAGCTTTATCTGCGGTGGAAATGTATTTCAAGTGTCTGAAAACATTTGTGAAGACAGACAGAACTGGCACTTGTCAATATTTATTCTCCTTTGTTTTACTAGACAGAGCAATTTTAACAACAGATAGCAATGTTGCAGTGTGATATTTCTGTTTTGTATTACAGATTGTGAAATATGAAGTGAAATGTATGTGCAGGCACAGTCATGCAGTCAAACAGTGCGAGCACTCAACCTCTTGGATTGAAAGCTCGAGTGTTGCCGTGACAACTGACCCGAACCAAAGCCACTTCTTTGTCTCTGCCAAGAATTTTTTTCCCTTCAAGTTTAAGAAGATTTTAAGTCTCCCCTGGACTACACAAGAGCTCACTAGACTGAAAAGAAGCTGTTCAAATCATCATTTTACTGTCCACGCAATTCGAGCAAACGCGTGTTACGCAACACGAGGAGACAAAAACATGTTCAACACTCAACGGATACTTGATTAGAAGTACTTGAAATGTGTCCTTGAGTTATTTGAAAGCAGTCAAGTGCCTTACTCAAGCAACATAATTTTGATAACGATCTGTGTATGTGATAGAAGAATGCGGCGTGCTGTAAAATCACTATATTTGTTATAAATGTACATGTAATGATTGTGTTGTGTAATTGTATCATTTCTTATCCATTACATTAGAGTTCCATGTTTTTTGGGGGTTTTTTTGTTTTTACTAGGCTACAGTTTCTCAATTGCTTATTCTCATTAACTTCTGCAAATTTTCATGATGCATTTCAATATTGATATGATTGATATTATATATTTTAATATGATTTATTGATATAATTTTGAGGACTATATCTTACGCCTAACAAAATCTGCAAATTAAACTAGGCAAAAACAAAAAGTCAGGCTTTTACTTGCTACATTATTATTTAGAACTAATTTAGCATTGACACATGAGAATCACAATTATTTTTCAGGATCAAAAGGAAGAATAACTTGCAAGTGAACTCTGCAACCTGAACCCTGACGGAATATTTTGACTTTCATGGTCCTTTGCGGCTGGCAGGCTGCCAAAAATTCATGCGATTGCGCAAGACCATCGTACAACGCAACAACCTGCAGTTAGCCTGTCTGCGTGTGTCGCCGTGTGTGCGTGTACACAAAAGCACCACTCAACATGTTCAACTTGTGAATGGATGACAAGTTGCTGTCATTCACATATTAGTGGCTGCAGACGTGATTGTTAGTGGATGTATGGATCTAATTTTCATGTTTAGATGGAACAGAAACACAGCTGTGTGAACTAACATGAGCATGGGCAGCAGGTCACTGACCCAGGTGAGTGGTGACGATGAATGCGTTCAATGTGTCCCACGTGCGTACCTGCTCTCTCCCTCGGTCTAGCCTGTCCATCAGCTGGTCTCCATTATGACGCTCCTCGTCCAAGTCCATCTCCAGCTGAGCGATTCTGTCCTGAAGAACGTCACATCCATTATTAAACAATGTACAGTGTAAGTGAGAACACCCTCCTCACACATTTTGGTATTGTATCTTTTCATGAGATAATCAAGAAATGGAATTTTGCTACAGCGCGTTTATTGTCCCCTCAAAATAACTACGCAGACAATACTGTCTCAACTGTTTGCAACAAAAACTTTTCACCAATGTGAACCTTTTCCAGTACTTGGTGATGTCATTTTTGTGAGGTACAGTATTCTATTTGTATATTTAAAGAAGAGAGGCCACACAAAATATTGACACTTTGGGCACAATTTGGACATTTTTAATTAGGGGTGTACTCACTTTTGTTACCAGCGGCAGACACTAAGTTTTGAGAGGGCAGTAAATTATTTTCTAAAAAAAATGCATTTTTGTCAATATTTTAAAACATAAAACAAATTACACTTAGCAAATTTGTAATGTTATCCGTGTACAGCTCATATAACAGTGTACATTTACTATCGCCTCAAAATAAATTAACACTGAGTGATTAATGTATAAACTGCTGACAACAAATGAAAATGAAAGTGAAAATGTCCACTGGGCCCAAAGTGTTAATATTTTGTGTGGCCAATATTATTTCCCAGCACGGGGATGATGATGATGATACGAAACATGAAATGGTGACTGTGAGTTTGTTGTTGACATTTTCACTTAGGGGTGCACTCACTTTTGTTGCCCGTGCTGTTTGTTTCGCTACTTTAACCGTTTAATGGCCGGACAAAGAAATTTTCACTGGAAAAAAAAAAAAGCCTTGCATTTCCTGGTTAATAGGGACACAAACAACAAAAACACATATACATTTAAAAAAATATTTAAAATGAGTTGAAGTTAATTTCCAAACAAATGTCTAAAGTTTAAAAACAATCAAAAGTGAATGTGCCAAACGGATACCGTGGCTTTTAAAGGGTTTTTAAGCAGATGGTACATGAACACCACAAGCTGTCCAATGACTTTAGATTGTCGTAAAGACTTATTCCTATGGTATCCCAAAGAAAAGATCATCTTTGCAAAAATGTGCAGTTTGGTACTCCGTTTTCTTTGTATAAATGTGTGACCAATGCATCTGGTGTACTGTACCTCCATGAGTTTGAACTGTCGAGTCTTATCATCTTTCGAGTGGGTGTAGGTCTGCACCGCCACCTCCAGTTCATTAACCTTTTTCTCCAACATCTTTTCGTTCAGTACAGCCTTGTCTCGCTCCTGCTCACAGCGGCGCAGGTCCTCCTCTCGTTGTAACAGCTACAAGCAAGGACAAAAGAAAAAAATACATATATTTACAACTTAAAATGATAGTCCTTCTCCAAAATTGAGTGTAAATGTTGAGATATTGCCAAGTAGAAATGCAAGATAACTCTGGTTTATACTGTAATCACAGTGCATCAATATTCATGAGAATAATGTCATACTATTGTGAGAAGAAGATTGGAAGAAAAAAAAGAAAAAAAAAAGGCTAATCTTGTAATTTCAGCTAATATCTGCCAAATTTACATGGGTGGGGACTGTCGGGGCATCGCAGAGCAGCTGGAAAAGCAAACTCAGGAGAGCTAAAGGAAGGAGGATGTGAATCCAGCCAGCACAGCTTTCACAACAATGATATCACAACCTTGGATGTTCTCACCCGACTTCCTGTGCAGCAGCTGGAGAACGACGCATTAGTGTGGACGTAGGAAAAGAAAAAGGAAAGACCTGGATGTTGACCTCATCCACGATGAGTATCCATATCAGTGAGGGTCTGATTTACACACTTTTCTACATCCTTAACATGAAGACCTATGAGGTGAAGACATGCTTTTCAAATTAATTCCTAACACTATTAACTCAATGCTGTTAGGCATGCCAGGAAGTCCCGCCTCAACTTCTCCCAATTCTCAGCACAGTCGCATTTTTCACTAAATTGTCTTGCTCGTGTGGACAAATCGTGCACTAGTGCATGGACCTTACACCGGATATCAAAAGGATACTGAGCAAATGCTCAAATGGCTTAAGTTGTGGTCAATATTATATTCCATTCTGTTTATGCACTGTAGGTGGCAGTAATGTGCATTCAAAACTACTAAAAAACTGAAGGAGAATAAGTCTTCATTGTTTTACAGTTTTCACAATGATAAATAATTCCAGGAGATGTTATCCAAATCCACTCCAGTTTTACCAGTTTCGCTGGTACGAATGTCTCACATAAAACGACCTTGTTCCAGATATTGCATACATCATTTGGAACAGTGTGGCCAATGTGCCCTTGTTATGCAAATATTTGTCTAATACATAAAAGAATAGAAGGCCGGTGCCCTTTTTGACAATAATTATTCCCATTCATCTATTTTTGCACAAAAACATTCCTAACATTCCCGCACATTTGTCACATGCAAACAGTGCATTGTGATAAAGGGATGTTAAACAGCAGCCACCCATGAAGCACATGATGGCTGATGACACGAATCAGTCCAGATGAGTCACAACAATGGCTCATATGTTCTGCCTGGGAGCACAGTTGGCCTGTTTAACGACACGTTTAATGATTTGACAATAAAGAAGCGTACCTCCTCTTGCAGCGTTTGGGCAGCCAGCAGGTACTTGTCCAGCTCCTGGCCTCGCTCCTTAAGGAGCTTCTGCAGCTCCGTCAGCTCCCGGCGGTTCTTCTCCTTGTAAATGTCAATCTGTTCCTGCAACTCCCGTGTTGACGACTGGGACGCATCCACAATGTCGTTCATCTGAGGGCACAAAGGGCACAGCACTGTTCAAGTTAAGTTCACATCCTCAAATTTCACCCTTAAGTCCGACATCCTGAACTTTTTTGTGAATATACTTTTATAGTGAGTGCACTATAAACGTTTTAACTTGATAACATTTACACTTATTTGTTAAGATTACATTTATTAATCACATTTTAAACCTCAACATTTCAAACAAAGGTTACAGTTCAAAGTCCAGCTAAGGTTCTGGTGCTAAAGTAGGGTATAAAAGTGGCAGTAAACACCTCTCATCCTTCATTCCTTTCTACCATAACTTCATTTAAAATGTGTATATTTAATTTTTCCACCCTGTGTTACATACACAAAGTGACTACCGCTCTGACAGACACCGTGTGTCAACTAATTTGAGAATGGGATATTCTGGGCTGTTGCGCGTGACAGAGCACATACTGTTATAAGTAGCGACACAATTGTTCCAACTGTCCCTAATTAGTGAAAGGAACAAAGAGTAAAAGGACATGAATACTCCCTTACATACCATATGTAAGGAAGTTTCAATATAATTACATTCTACGGCCTCAGTCCAGTAGATAAGCAAATTTTCAATCTTTCCCAGAGATTTTACAATTCTCCATAGAACAAGCACACAATTAACTGAGACAACTATTGTCAAAGACTTTACAAAGTCAAGCAATTTCAAGAATTTCTAGCACGTGTGTGGATGTGTGGACCTGCAACATTTCAAAGCCACACGAGTGCCCCCAGTGGACAGAATAGGAACAATACCTTTCAGACTCTTAAAAGTCCTTGTAAAGTGAAAATAAAATTGTCCTCTGAATTGGACATACCACAGAGAATGTGTTAACTGCTGAATTTTAATGATTTAAAAAAAAAAAAAAAAAAAAATCAAGTATATAAAATGTGGAAACTACACCCATGACCTGGAGGCGTTTTGGCGGCGCGTTTGCATCGTAGTCAATGGAGTTCGCTTGCAATGGAACGAAAGTGCGTGGGGCGGCGCAGAGGACGCGTTTGGCGCGCTGGGAGGCGGTGCGCAGTAGCGAAAATCCGCACATTTGTGACGAAAATCCGCACAATGGCATATTCGCCAAAGTTACAAAAAATTGAACTTTTTTCGCTTTTTACCTCGCGGCAGCCAATCGACTTCGAGTACGGGCTACGTCACACCCCGAGCGCAACAACACGGCCAACCGGGACAGAATGGTGAGCAAAGAAGTAGCTGGTAAGTCTGATTACTTGCTAATGAACTGTACCGAGGTAGTAGCAGTGTTTACCATACAAGCCAAAGCTATTTTTAGCACAAATGCCAGCCGCCAGATAGCCACTAAAAAAAGCGAAAGTGCTATCACGTACCTCAAAAAAAAAAGAGAAAATAGTTTGCCTTTTCGGATTTGGTGAAAACCCAGCATTAAGCAGCCAAGACAGCGGACAATCCGAAGGGAAGATGCAATTCCGGCATGTGGGCATAGCTAGCTAGCTAAATAGATGTCACAATTGAATCAGATAACTGTAAATCTGTGGCTTCACTTCACTAAAACAATAATTAAAATGCTGGGACGGAATCACATGCCTCTTTCTGTAGTTTCTCTACCGTTCGATCCAGCAGCCGCCTCTCATCCTCAATGTCGTTCTTCATATTCTTGAACTGCTCCTTCTGAGCCTTCTCCTCTTGAAGACTCTCCTCCAACTCTTTGTGCTCACAGCTCAGTTTGGAAAAGTTCCTCTAGCAAAGGAGATAAACATTAAGAGAAGGTCCAATTTGCCTTAGAGCAAAGAAAAGCGATTTGCTCACCTGCACGTCTTCAAGACGTAACGTCAAAGCTCTGTTAGCACGAGACATCTCCTCCTCTTGCTCCTTAATTTCATTTAAAGACTCCTGCAGCTGCTTCTTCTCTTTCTGTAGATGCCAAGTCGAAACATTAATGATGATCTGCAGCTCCCAGTTAACACGGGCAAATGATGCCACGTCACCTGCATCCGCGCGACTCGCTCCCCCAGCCGGCTCTCCTGCAGCTTGGCGTCGTCGATGATGCGGTTGAGTTTGGCCACTTCGTTTTCCAGCTCCTGCGCCCGCTTGCGCAGCCGTTCCGCCTCTTGGCTCAGACGTCCCGCTTGGCCCTCCAGTGCGCCCTTTGCTGCCTCCACTTCAGCTTTCTCTTGGACGACCGCTGTGCTGCTCTGGAGGCAACGAGACAGACAACTGACTTCAGCACAGACGACGCTCACAAAAAATGGAAATGTGACACATGATGTGAAATGTGAGAGTCCTCCAAATGCTTTGTTGATATCATGATATGTGGCATGGATGTGCTTGCACACGAAACTCAGGTTTCCTCGTTGTGAAATGTACAATTAGGCCTATGCAGTTGACTGTATCTACAGTATTTACATATTCACGTCAGCTATATAAATAAACTTGACTTGACGTGAGAAGTCACGAAGGTGTCTGCTCTTGAGTATTTATTTTTCTGATGACTTTTCCCTTTTATCACCACATAAAAAGAAGTAAATAGAAACACAAATCTTGCAAGTGCATACTTCACATTAGTAGACCCGATTGGTTTCAGCCAAGTTGACAGCTTCTTTAGATACAGTAGGAGGCTTAGTGTGGTTTAATTGGAAGCAACACTGTGTCATTTAGGTGGAATGTCAGG